>NC_060186.1:36938671-37088671 GCF_021184085.1 Oncorhynchus gorbuscha
CCCATGTACAGTTGTAAACCGGATTTTTGTGGTGGTTTTGGAGCAGTGGCTTCTTCCTTGCTGTGCGGCCTTTCAGGTTATATCGATATAGGACTCGTTTTACTGTGGATATAGATACTTTTGTACTTGTTTCCTCCAGCATCTTCACAAGTCCTTTGCTGTTGTTCTGGGATAGATTTGCACTTTTCACACCAAAGTAGATTCATCTCTAGGAGACAGAACACGTCTCCTTCCTGAGCAGTATGACGGCTTTGTGGTCCCATGGTGTTTATACTTGCGTACTATTGTTTGTACATATGAACGTGGTACCTTCAGGCGTTTGGAAATTGCTCCCATGGATGAACCAGACCTGTGGAGGTCTACAATTTATTTTCTGAGGTCTTGGCTGATTTCTTTTGATTTTCCTTATGACGTCAAGCAAAGAGGCACCAAGTTTGAAGGTAGGCCTTGGAATACATCCACAGGTACACCTCCAATTGACTCGAATGATGTCAAATTAGCCTATCAGAAGCTTCTAAAGCCATGACATAATTTTCTGGAATTTACCAAGCTGTTTAAGAATTTACCCACTACATGGACATTTGGTCTGGGATGGCAGAATCGTGGCATAAGACGACTAATATCCTACAGTCTTTGCTGGCCGAAAGGTGACAAAAGACGAGGTCTCCATGGCGACAGAGCTGTTGAGCATGGGTATCATAATCATTCCGTAAACATCACAGCAGGACGTAGAGCAGCTCGTCTCTGTCAGTAAGTCAGTCAGCCAGCCAGTCACACACCTACTCCTGCGGCCTCATTATCGAACAGAGGGATCTAGCGGGTGCTCTGTGTTGCTCCGTGTTGATCTTCATGCTCTAGCTTAAAGCTTGGTATGTCCTTAATAGGCACATCTCTCTCCATCTCCCTCTCTCAGCCTCATCTACACTTAGCCTACCCTCTCTTTCTTATGGCAAAAATCGTGGCAAAAAAATTGCAAACTTGTACAGTCTGTGCAGGCCATGGAGACAGAGCTGTTGAGCATGGGTATCATAATCAACCCATAATCATTTCAACAGGACACATTTAATCAGTCACTCAGCCAGCCAGTCATTCAGCTAGCCAGCCGGCCAGTCAGTGAGCTAGCCAGTGAGCCAGTCAGTCAGCTAGCCAGCCGGCCAGTCAGCCAGTTAGTGAGCCAGTCAGTCAGTCAGCTAGTCAGCCGGCCAGTCAGCCAGTCAGTGAGCTAGCCAGTAAGACAGTCAGTCAGCTAGCCAGCCGTCCAGTCAGTCAGCTAGCCAGCCAGCCAGTCAGTGACCCAGTCAGTCAGTCAGCTAGCCAGTCAGCCAGTCAGTGAGCTAGCCAGTGAGCCAGTCAGTCAGCTAGCCAGCCGGCCAGTCAGTCAGCTGACCAGCCAGCCAGTCAGTGAGCTAGCCAGTGAGCCAGTCAGTCAGCTAGCCAGCCAGCCAGTCAGTGAGTCAGTCAGTCAGCTAGCCAGCCAGCCAGCCAGTCAGCTAGCCAGCCGGTCAGTCAGCCAGTCAGTCAGCTAGCCAGCCGGCCTGTCAGCCAGTCAGTGAGCTAGCCAGCCAGCCAGTCAGTGAGCTAGCCAGCCAGCCAGCCAGTCAATCAGTCAGTGAGCTAGCCATTCAGCCAGTCACCCACTTGCTCCTGCTGTCTCATTATTGAGCAGAGCGGGGATCTAGCGGGTGCTCTGTGGTGCTCTGGCACATCTCTCTCCATCTCCCTCTCGCTCCTCGTCTTTCACACCCTCTTCCCCAGTCTCTTCCACCCTCTCTCCCTTTTCCTCCCTCCCTTTTTCCTTCTTCCTCCCCTCTCTCTCTGGCAGCGCTCTGAACTCAGTTAGGAGGCACAGTGGATAGTGGCTCTGTTACTCCCAGACAGCCTCCCCAAAAACACCCTATTTCCTATTTAGTTCACTACTTTTGACCAGGGCCCACAGGGGGTGGAAATATGGTGTCATTTGGGACACACGGCCTCTAAATCATCAGAGAAGAGACGATTATATCTCACAGCCTGCACAGTCCATACACGTGCAAAACCCACACACATCCCCACAGGAAGAGAGGAAATGTGTGTGTGTGTGTGTGTGTGTGTGTGTGTGTGTGTGTGTGTGTGTGTGTGTGTGTGTGTGTGTGTGTGTGTGTGTGTGTGTGTGTGTGTGTGTGTGTGGCAGGGAAGGCATGTTAAGTCTCAAGGAGTACACCACACTCTCAGTCTTCACACACACTCCATGGCGATGACTCATACAGTCAAGCTCCCTGCAGACTATGAGGGTCAGGAAGGAGAGACTAGGGCAGAGGGAGAAGGACAAGGAGAGAGGAAAGGAGGAGACTACTAGCTCCTTCAGCAGCACTGTGAGAACCTGTGACTGTGAATGCACCTGAAGACACCTCTGGGCTATGTCAGCCAGACAGCTACCACCATCTCTTCCTCCTCCTCCGCTGACTGAGCTGTCCTCCAAGATAAGCAAAGGAGTCAAGCAAAACATTTTCGAGTCAATGTTGGAGGCATATGTGCTACCGTTTACAGATCAATCTAATTTCGCAGAGGGGAACTAAGGGAAGGGAAAAAAGACTGTTGTGGCCCCTCGTTTTTGGCAGAGGCCCAAGATAAGTGGCGAGCCAGGCAATGGTAGCGTCCCAAATGGCACTCTATTCCTTATATTCATATAATGCACTGCTTTTGACCAGGGCACATTGGCTGGGTCCCAAGTGGCACCCTATCTCTTGCCCACACAACTGACGAGAGAGACAGAAAGAAACAACAGCAATCTATGCCGACCTGTTCATTCCTCTTTTTTTCTCCAAAGTATCAACTGAACATCAAAGTAATCGATTAGGCAGTGAAATTAGTATCCTCCACAATTAGTTTCCTCCAGGCCTGTAGATGGGGCCTGGGCATCAAGTAGGCCTAGTTAGCAACCCCCCCAGAGAGGTGCCCCAGCTGGGCTACCAAAGAGAGACAAGGGGTGAGCTGGAGTAGGCTCTTATGCATGGATGCGCTCATCTGAAAACAACTGGTGCCTCGAGGTAGGTGGTGGACACAGCCAGCGGTAAGACACAGGAGGCCAAACAGGAAGTAATAATTGGAAGATGTTATTACAGTAATCGCGAAGCCAGAGAAAAAAAGAAAAAATGTCCGCCAACAGCTGGTGAGCAACAGGACGGAATGATGGCCATGATGGCCTCCCCTCCGCTATCAGACAGATAATGACATACTGTGGGACCAAACACGCACACACAAAGAAATGATGATTTATCACACCTTTACTGCTCCAATTATTACTTCCAAGAGAAGGAGCAATTTGTTCCAATGACCTCTGCATGTACAAGTTAAATATAAATAGGACAAATTAAAGAGGGCGGGGTTAGCACATGAAGGTGAACTCCCGAAGATTGAATTGATGTTGAGATGGGTCTGTTACTTTAACCCTGTGAAGCATTTATTTGGGCTGCAATTTCTGAGGCTGGTAACTCTAATGCACTTATCCTCTGCAGCAGAGGTAACTCTGGGTCTTCCTTTCCTGTAGCGGTCCTTATGAGAGCCAGTTTCCTCATAGAGTTCTTGAAGTGTTCTGGATTGACTGACCTTCATGTCTTAAAGTAATAATGGACTGTCGTTTCTCTTTGCTTATTTCAGCTGTTCTTTCCATAATATGGACTTGGTCTTTTACCAAATAGGGCTGTCTTCTTTATACCACCCCTACCTTGTCACAACACAACTGATTGGCTCAAACACATGAAGTAAAGAAATGACACAAATCAACTTTTAACAAGGCACACCTGTTAATTGAAATGCATTCCACGTGACTACCTCATGAAGCTGGTTGAGAGAATGCCAAGAGTGTGCAAAGCTGTCATCAAGGCAAAGAATGGCTACTTTGAAGAATCTCAAATATATATTGATTTGTTTAACACTTTTTTGGTTACTAAATGATTACATGTGTGTTATTTCATAGTGTTGATGTCTTCACTACTATTCTACAATGTAGAAAATAGTAATAATAAAGAAAAAAACCTGGAATGAGGAGGTGTTCCCAAACTCTTCACTGGTACTTTATATGTCTGGGCTCTCCTGGGGGATTTGAACATTATTGGTCCAGCAGCAGCGGCCGCTCTAGAGGCAGTACAGCATGTCATCTGCGGCCAGTCTACACATCATCATTCAGAAACGACTCTCACCCTGAACCACACACACACACACACACACACACACACACACACACACACACACACACACACACACACACGACTTACTTGTGCATGTGTTCCACTCCTGTTAGGATCATGATGCCATAGGTGAGCCCACTCTGAACCAGAAAGTGGAGAGCATACCTGAAACACACAGGGGAGATAAGTGATTAACAGTTTAATCAATCATACACATAATACCCACTATTTCTCCTCTCCCACGATGTCTCCATTTCCCTCCACTTCTGTCCCTCTTCCCCGCCACCCTCCCTTCCTCTCTTTCCCCTCCATCCTGCCTCTCCCACTTTCCCTCCATCCTCCCTCGCTCGCTTTCCTTCGATCCTCCCTCGCTCGCTTTCTCTCCATCCTCCCTCGCTCGCTTTCTCTCCATCCTCCCTCGCTCGCTTTCTCTCCATCCTCCCTCGCTCGCTCGCTCGCTTTCTCTCCATCCTCCCTCGCTCGCTCGCTTTCTCTCCATCCTCCCTCGCTCGCTTTCCCTCCACCCCCCCCTCTCTCTCTCTCTCTCCCCCTCTCTCCCTCTTTCCCTCCATCCTCCCGCTCTCTCTCAATGCTACCTTTCTCTCACTCAATCCTCCATGTCCCCTGTGCCATATAAATCAGACAGATTGACCCGCAACTGACCCTTAGTCATTACCCTGCAGCAGAGACAGAAAGAGGTCTATTTCTTCACCCTTTTTGTAAAACATGCACCTTTACATCGGGTCATATGAAGCTTTTCTCTGTAAAGCTAACTTTCAAATGAAACGTTTTCGTATGGTGTATAATTGGTTTCTCTCTTTTCATGGTCAGTGTCCTTTTTCAGCGTTATGATATCCGTAACATGCATAACGGCTGTGAATGTTACGGATATTGATGTATCATATCTTCAGACTTTTACTAAAGCAATTTTTGAGGTCTTGAAAAGGATGTGTTCTAGCTAAGATTCTATTGGAAAATATATAATAAAAGCATTTCTCATACATGCCAGTACTCTTTTCTTTAGATAGAAAGAGGAGAAAGAGTGTTTAGCAACAATATGTGAAGTGGTTTTTTTCTTCAAATTAAAGCACCCCAAAATATAGAGACTTAATCTAGCGTCCAGAAAACTGGATTGGCATTATAGGAGGTGGAGGTCCTGGGTTGGCGTGGTTTGCGGTTGTGAGGCCAGTTGGACGTACTGCCAAATTCTCTAAAACGACATTGGAGGCAGTTTAATGGTAGCGAAATTAACATTAAATTCTCTGGCAACAGCTCTGTTGGACATTCATTCAGCTCCTTAAAAACTTGAGACATCTGTGGCATTGTGTTGCAAAACCGCACATTTTAGTGGCCTTTTATTGTCCCCAGCACAAGGTGCACAAGTGTAATGATCCTGCTGTTTAATCAGCTTGTTGATATGCCAAACCTGTAAAGTGGATGGATTATATAGGCAAATTAGAAATGATCACTAACAGAGAAGTAATCATATTTGTGCACAACAATTGAGATAAATAAGGTTTTTGTGTGTATGGAACATTTCTGGGAGGAGAGCACAATCTCAACGATGTGCAATACAGGGAAGACATCCTCCTACCTCACGTGGTACCCTTCCTGCAGGCTCATCCTGACATGACCCTCCAGCATGACGCCACCAGCCATACTGCTCATTCTGTGCGTGATTTCGTGCAAGACAGGAATGTCAGTTCTGCCATGGCCAGCGAAGAGCCCGGATCTCAAATCCATTGAGCACGTCTAGGACCTGTTGCATCGGAGGGTGAGGGCTAGGGCTAGGGCCATTCCCCCCCCACCACAGAAATGTCCGGGAACTTACAGGTGCCTTGGTTGAAGAGTGGGGTAACATCTCACAGCAAGAACTGGCAAATCTGGTGCAGTCCATGAGGAGGAGATGCACTGCAGTACTCTATGCAGCTGGTGGACACACCAGATACTGACTGTTACTTTTGACCGCTCCTTTGTTCAGGGACACATTATTACATTTGTTAGTCACATGTCTGTGGAACTTGTTCAGTTTATGTCTGTTGAATCTTTTGTTCATACAAATATTTACAAATGCTGTAAAAAAACACAGTTGACAGTGAGAGTTATACACACCATTATACACACTGCTATACACACTGCTCAAAAAATATAGGGAACACTTAAACAACACAATGTAACTCCAAGTCAATCACACTTCTGTGAAATCAAACTGTCCACTTAGGAAGCAACACTGTTTGACAATACATTCACATGCTGTTGTGCAAATGGAATAGACAACAGGTGGAAATTATAGGCAATTAGCAAGACACCCCCAGTAAAGGAGTGGTTCTGCAGGTGGTGACCACAGACCACTTCTCAGTTCCTATGCTTCCTGGCTGATGTTTTGGTCACTTTTGAATGCTGGCGGTGCTTTCACTCTCGTGGTTACATGAGACGGAGTCTACAACCCACACAAGTGGCTCAGGTAGTACAACTCATCCAGGATGGCACATCAATGCGAGCTGTGGCAAGAACGTTTGCTGTGTCTGTCAGCGTAGTGTCCAGAGCATGGAGGCGCTACCAGGAGACAGGCCAGTACATCAGGAGACGTGGAGGAGGCCGTAGGAGGGCAACAACCCAGCAGCAGGACCGCTACCTCCGCCTTTGTGTAAGGAGGAGCAGGAGGAGCACTGCCAGAGCCCTACGAAATGACCTCCAGCAGGCCACAAATGTGCATGTGTCTGCTCAAACAGTCAGAAACAGACTCCATGAGGGTGGTATGAGGGCCCGACGTCCACAGGGTGGGGGTTGTGCCTACAGCCCAACACCGTGCAGGACGTTTGGCATTTGCCAGAGAACACCAAGATTGGCAAATTCGCCACTGGCGCCCTGTGCTCTTCACAGATGAAAGCAGGTTCACACTGAGCACATGTGACAGACATGACAGAATCTGGAGAAGCCGTGAAGAACGTTCTGCTGCCTGCAATATCCTCCAGCATGACCGGTTTGGCGGTGGATCAGTCATGGTGTGGGGTGGCATTTCTTTGGGGGGCCGCACAGCCCTCCATGTGCTCGCCAGACGTAGCCTGACTGCCATTAGGTACCGAGATGAGATCCTCAGACCCCTTGTGAGACCATATGCTGGTGCGGTTGGCCCTGGGTTCCTCCTAATGCAATGCTAGACCTCATGTAGCTGGAGTGTGTCAGCAGTTCCTGCAAGAGGAAGGCATTGATGCTATGGAGTGGCCCGCCCGTTCCCCAGACCTGAATCCAATTGAGCACATCTGGGACATCATGTCTCGCTCCATCCACCAACGCCACATTGCACCACATACTGTCCAGGAGTTGGCGGATGCTTTAGTCCAGGTCTGGGAGGAGATCCCTCAGGAGACCATCCGCCACCTCATCAGGAGCATGCCCAGGCGTTGTAGGGAGGTCATACAGGCACGTGGAGGCCACACACACTACTGAGCCTCATTTTGACTTGTTTTAAGGACATTACATAAAAGTTGGATCAGCCTGTAGAGTGATTTTCCACTTTAATTTTGAGTGTGACTCCAAATCCTGACCTCCATGGGTTGATATATTTGATTTCCATTGATCATTTTTGTGTGATTTTGTTGTCTGCACATTCAACTATGTAAAGAAAAAAGTATTTAATAAGAATATTTCATTCATTCAGATCTAGGATGTGTTATTTTAGAGTTCCCTTTATTTTTTTGACCAGTATATATATATATATATATATTACACAGTTGAAATCAGAAGTTTACATACACTTTAGCCAAATACAATTAAACTCAGTTTTCCACAATTCCTAACATTTAATCCCAGTAAAAATTCCGTCTTAGGTCAGTTAGGATCACCACTTTATTTTAAGAATGTGAAATGTCAGAATAATACTAGAGAGAATGATTTATTTCAGCTTTTATTTATTTCATCACATTCCCAGTGGGTCAGAAGTTTACATGCACTCAATTAGTATTTGGTAGCATTGCCTTTAAACTGTTTAAATTGGATCAAACGTTTCAGGTAGCCTTCCACAAGCTTCCCACAATAAGTTGGGTGACTTTTGGCCCATTCCTCCTGACAGAGCTGGTGTAACCGAGTCAGGTTTGTAGGCCTCTTTGCTTGCACACGCTTTTTCAGTTCTGACCACAAATGTTCTATAGGAATGAGGTCAGGGCTTTGGGATGGCCACTCCAATACCTTGACATTGTTGTCCTTAAGCCATTTTGCCACAACTTTGGAAGAATGCTTGGGGTCATTGTCCATTTGGAAGAAACATTTACGACCATGCTTAAACTTCATGATAGATGTCTTGAGATGTTGCTTCACTATATCCACATAATTTTCCCCCCTCACGATAACATCTATTTTGTGAAGTGCACCAGTCCCTCCTGCAACAAAGCACCCCCACAACATGCTGCCACCCCACAACATGATGCTGCCACCCCCATGCTTCACGGTTGGGATGGTCTTCTTCGACTTGCAAGCCTTCCCCTTTTTCCTCCGAACATAACTATGGTCATTATGGCCAAACAGTTCTATTTTTGTTTCATCAGACCAGAGGACATTTCTCCAAAAAGTACAAACTTTGTCCCCATGTGCAGTTGCAAACCGTAGTCTGGCTTTCTTATGGCGGTTTTGGAGCAGTGGCTTCTTCCTTGCTGAGCAGCCTTTCAGGTTATGTTGATATAGGACCCGTTTTACTGTAGATATAGATACTTTTTTACCTGTTTCCTCCGGCATCTTCACAAGGTCCTTTACTGTTGTTCTGGGATTGATTTGCACTTTTTGCACCAAAATACGTTCATCTAAAGGAGACAGAACGCGTCTCCTTCCTGAGCGGTATGACGGATGCGTGGTCCCATGGTGTTAATACTTAATATATGCCATTTAGCAGACTTGCGCACTATTGTTTGAACAGATGAACGTGGTACCTTCAGGTGTTTGGAAATTAATTGCTCCCAAGGATGAACCAGACTTGTGGAGGTCAAAATAAAAAATCTAAGGTCTTGGCTGATTTCTTTTGATTTTCCCATGATGTCAAGCAGAGGCACTGAGTTTGAAGGTAGGCTTGAAATACATCCACAGATACACCTCCAATTGACTCAAATTATGTCAATTAGCCTATCAGAAGCTTCTAAAGCAATGACATAATTTTCTGGAATTTTCCAAGCTGTTTAAAGG
This sequence comes from Oncorhynchus gorbuscha, assembly GCF_021184085.1. Taxonomy (NCBI): domain Eukaryota; kingdom Metazoa; phylum Chordata; class Actinopteri; order Salmoniformes; family Salmonidae; genus Oncorhynchus; species Oncorhynchus gorbuscha. The sequence goes on from NC_060186.1 coordinate 36,948,010, forward strand.
CACAGTCAACTTAGTGTATGTAAACTTCGGATCCACTAGAATTGTGATACAGGGAATTATAAGTGAAAAAATCTGTCTGTAAACAATTGTTGGAAAAATGACTTGTGTCATGCACAAAATAGATGTCCTAACAGACTTGCCAAAACTATAGTTAACAAGAAATTTGTGGAGTAGTTGGAAAAACACATTTTAATGACTCCAACCTTAGTGTTTGTAAACTTCCGACTTCATGCACACACACACACACACCCCACATTTTATTTTTATTGGCCAGTCTGAGAGATGGATTTTTCTTTGCAACTCTGCCTAGAAGGCCAGCATCCCGGAGTCGCCTCTTCACTGTTGACGTTGAGACTGGGGTTTTACGGGTACTATTTAATGAAGCTGTCAGTTGAAGACTTGTGAGGCATCTGTTTCACAAACTAGATACTCCAATGTACTCCTCTTGCTCAGTTGTGCACCGGGGCCTCCCACTCCTCTTTCTATTCTGTTCTAGAGACAGTTTGCACTGTTCTGTGAAGGGAGAGGTACACAGCGTTGTACGAGATCTTCAGTTTCTTGGCAATTTCTCGCATGGAATAGCCTTTATTTCTCCGAACAAGAGTAGACTGACGAGTTCCAGAAGAAAGTCTTTGTTTCTGAAAATTTTGAGCCTGTATTCGAACCCACAAATGCTGATACTCCAGAAACGGAGCATCAGCATTTGGAGGAATGGTGCCGTGTCACGCCTTGGTCATTGTATTTTGTGTTTTTGTTATATGTTTGGGTAGACCAGGGTGTGACATGGGTTTATATGTTGTGTTTCGTATTCGGTCTGACTCTCTTCATTCAACAGACAAACGACGTTACAGAAACACCCACCACTCACAGACCGAGCAGCGTGTGAACTGGCAGGATCTGAAGGAGGACGTTATGGACAGCAGAAGCATGGAGTATACTACGTGGGAAGAAATCGACAGGTGGGCGGCCAACCCAGAGCGAGTGCAGGAGCCCGCCTGGGATTCCCTACAGCAATGCGAAGAGGGCTATAGACGTATGGAGTCGAAAAAGAAAGCACGGAGGCGCAGAGCGAAAACTGAAAGTAACGGGGGAAAGCACAGCGAGAGAGTGGCTGAGTCAGGAGTCAGACCTGAGCCTACTCTCCCTGTTCATTGTGAGGAGCAGCAATATGAGGACTTCTGGTCTTGGGAGATGATATTAGACGGTATAGGACCCTGGGCGCAGCCGGGAGAATATCGCCGTCCCAAGGAGGAAATAGAAGCAGCTAAAGCGGAGAGGCGCAGGTATGAGTAGGCAGCACGGCAACGCGGTTGGAAACCGGAAAAACAGCCCCAAAAAATTATTGGGGGGGGCTAGAAGGGAGAATAGTTATGCCAGGTAGGAGACCTGCGCATACTCCCTGTGCTCACCGTTGGGCTAGACAGACCGGGCAGGCACCGTGTTATGCTATGGAGCGCACGGTGTTTCCAGTGCGGGTACAGAGCCAGCTGCGGCACATACCAGCCCTTCCTATTGGCCGGGCTAGAGTGGGCATCGAGCCAAGTAAGCTTGGGCAGGCTCGGTGCTCAAGAGCTCCAGTGCGCCTGCACGGTCCGGTCTATCCAGAGCCACCTCTACACACCAGTCCTCCGGTAGCAGCTCCCCGCACCAGGCTTCCTGTGTGTGTCCTCGCGCCAGTACCACCAGTTCCAGCACCACGCACCAGGCCTCCAGTGCGTCTCGCCTGTTCAGCGCAGCCAGTGCTTTTCTCCTCTCCTGCGCTGTTGGAGTCTCCCGCCTGTTTAGCGCAGCCAGAGCTTTTCTCCTCTTCGCTGCGCTCCCACCTGTTTAGCCGCCAGAGTTTTCTCCTCTTCTGCGCTGTTTAGCGCAGCCAGAGCCTTTCTCCTCTCCTGCGCTGACGGAATCTCCTGTCTGCCCAGCACCGCCAGTGCTCCAAGTCTGCCCAGTGCTCCCAGTCTGCCCAGCGCCGCCAGTCTGCCCAGCATCGCCAGTCTGTCAGGATCCGCCAGAAGTGCCAGTCTGCCAAGATCCGCCAGAAGTGCCATTCTGCCAAGATCTTCTAGATCGGCCAGACAACCTGAATCATCCAGTTCCACCAGCCAGCCAGGATTTACCGGAACCTACTACCTGCCTGAGCTTCCTCTTAGTACTGAGCTGCCTCTCAGTCCTGGGCTGCCCCTCTGTCCCGGGCTGCCCCTCAGTCCCGGGCTGCCCCTCTGTCCCGGGCTGCCCCTCTGTCCCGGGCTGCCCCTCTGTCCCGGGCTGCCCCTCTGTCCCGGGCTGCCCCACTGTCCCGGGCTGCCCCACTGTCCCGGGCTGCCCCTCTGTCCCGGGCTGCCCCTCTGTCCCGGGCTGCCCCTCTGTCCCGGGCTGCCCCACTGTCCCGGCTGCCCCTCAGTTATGTGGGGATCAGGGTGAGGGCTATTAGGCCATGGTCGGCGGAGAAGGTGGATTATCCCAGGACACGAAGGGGAGGAACTAGGACATTTATGGAGTGGGGTCCACGTCCGGGGCCAGAACCGCCACCATGGACAGACGCCCACCCGGACCCTCCCTATGCTCTTGAGGTGCGTCCCGGAGTCCGCACCTTAGGGGGGGGGGTCTGTCACGCCTTGGTCATTGTATTTTGTGTTTTTGTTATATGTTTGGGTAGGCCAGGGTGTGACATGGGTTTATATGTTGTGTTTTGTATTGGGGTTTGTAGTAATTGGTATTGCGGCTGATTAGGGGTGTGTCTAGTTAGGCTTAGCTGCCTGGGGCGATTCTCAATCAGAGTCAGGTGCTTGTCGTTGTCTCTGATTGAGAACCGTATTTAGACAGCCTGACTTTCGCGTTGTATTTTGTGGGTGTTTGTCCCTGTCTCTGTGTTGTAGTCACCAGATAGGCTGTAATTAGTTTCACGTTTCGTTTGTTGTTTTCTTATTTCAGTTATTTCATGTACGGCGATTTATTTCATTAAAGTCATGAGTAACCTACACACTGCATTTCGGTCTGACTCTCTTCATTCAACAGACGAACGACGTTACACGCCGACAGAGATGGTTGCCTAACTTCAAGTCCTTAGAAAACTATGCAGCCCAGAAAATCTCAAGTGTTATTACAAACAGCCGGAAAGAACTTGGATATATAAAAGTGATGTCAACTTACCAACAATACGGCCAGGAATTAGTCTTTCCCGAAGCGGATCCTTTGTTTTGACGTCCACTTTGGACATTGGACCTTATACCAGAGGCCAACCCGAAACATGGTCGCCCCAGGAGAGGCAGATGGAGCAGCCTACTGGTCAGACTCAGAAGGGGAGCACACCATCCACCGCTTCTGAGCATATTAACTGCCAATGTACAATCTCTAGATAACAAGGTGTATGACGTTAGGGCCAAGTTGCCTTCCAGAGAGACAGAGATTTTAATATTCTCTGTTGCACGGAAACATGGCTCACTCGGGATGTGTTGTCAGAGTCAGTACAACCACACAGTTTCTTCATGCATCGTGCCGACAGAGACAAACATTTCTCTGGTAAGAAGAAGGGCGGGGCCTTATGATTAACGACTCATGGTGTAATAACAACAACATACAGGAACTCAAGTCCTTTTGTTCACCTGACCTATAATTCCTTACAATCATATACACAATTACACAACCCCCCTCCCCAGCAGATACCTCGTCGGCCCTGAAAGAACTTCACTGGACTCTATGTAAACTGGTAACCATACATCCTGAGGCTGCATTTATTGTAGCTGGGGATTTTAAGAAAGCTAACCTGAGAACAAGACCTCCTAAATTCTATCAGCATGAATGTGAATGTGCGACACAACCTGGTAGAATTCTGGATCATTGCTACTCTAATTTCCACGATGCATACAAAGCCCTGCCCCGCCCCCACTATTAAAACCTTTCCTCAAATCTGAACATGACTCAAATTTTGTTGCTCCCAGCCTAGTGACAGAAACTAAAACAGGAACCGCCCGTGTTCATGTCTTTCCAATGCTGGTCTGACCAATCGGAATCCACGCTTCAAGAGTGCTTCGATCACGTGGACTGGGATATTTTCCGGATAGCCTCCGACAATAACATTGATTTATACATCGACTCGGTGAGCGAGTTTATTAGCAAGTGCATCGGAGATGTCGTACCCACTGTGACTATTAAAACCTTTCCTTAGCAGAAACCGTGGATTGATAGCAGCGTTCACGCAAAACTGAAAGCGCAAACCACCGCTTTTAATCATGGCAAGGTGACTGGAAACATGACCGAATACAAACAGTGCAGCTATTCCCTCCGCAAGGCAATCAAACAAGCAAAGCATGAGTATAGAGACAAAGTAGTCGCAATTCAACGGCTCAAACACGAGATGTATGTGGCAGAGTCTACAGTCAATTACGGATTACAAAAAAAAAAAATAGCAAGGCAGCAACACATGACAACACAGCATAGTAGCAAAACAACATGACAACAACATGGTAGCAGCACAAAACATGGCACAAACATTATTGGGCACAGAAAACAGGACAAAGGGCAAGAAGGGCAATACATCACACAAAGTAGCCACAACTTTCAGTAAGAGTGTCCATGATTGAGTCTTTGAATGAAGCGATTGAGATAAAACTGTCCAGTTTGAGTGTTTGTTGCAGAAATGTCATCAGGTAACATGAATACAAAGCCGACAAGAGGTGTTTAGAATAGGATGGGGGGCCAAAAGTCTGTGTAACCAATAGAGAGTCAGAGTTCCGAGTGAGGGAACAAACAGTCTGCCCCACAGTTGGGTAAAGAAAGTTTGTAGTCATCAAAGCATGCAGGAATCATTAAGCAAATAGCAAAATAACAAAATGAATACATTTTTTAAATATAACAACAACTTGGGGCTAGCCTTTGTGAGTTTAGAGTCACAACAGTGCATGTGTGCTGGAGGTGAGCTTGGGAGGTGAGCTTGGGAGAGGGGGGGGGGGTACCTGTACCAGAAAGGTACACCCTGATAATGGGCCACTGTACGCCTATGTAGATATTCCATTAAAAATCAGCTGTTTCTAGCTAAAATAGTCATTTGCAACATTAACAATGTCTACACCGTATTTCTGATCAATTTGATGTTATTTTAATGGACAAAAAAATATGCTTTTCTTTCAAAAACCAAGGACATTTCTAAGTGACCCCAAACTTCTGAACGGTAGTGTGTGTGTGTGTATATAAACTCAGCAAAAAAAGAAACGTCCTTTCACTGTCAACTTCGTTTATTTTCAGCAAACTTAACTGAGACAAACTGAACAAGTTCCACAGACATGTGACTAACAGAAATGGAATAATGTGTCCCTGAACAAAGGGGGGGTCAAAATCAAAAGTAACAGTCAGTATCTGGTGTGGCCACTAGCTGCATTAAGTACTGCAGTACATTTCCTCCTCAAGGACTGCACCAGATTTGCCAGTTCTTGCTGTGAGATGTTACCCCACTCTTCCACCAAGGCACCTGCAAGTTCTAGGACATTTCTGGGTGGAAATGGCCCCATCGTCACCCTCTGATTGAACAGGTCCCAGACTTGCTTATTTGTATTGAGAATTTTTGGATTTTTACAGATTATCTTTGAAAGACAGTTTGTGTCATTTGCATATTCCCCTTTCATTCTCCCTCTTTATTTCCCTCCACGTCTCTTTTCCCCTCCCTCGCTTTCCCTCCACCCCTTTTTTCCTCCATCCTCCCTCAGTCTGTCTTGCCAGTCAGTAATGGGCCAAGGTTCACGTGCCCAGTCAGCCTACAGAGAACCATTTGTCCCTACATTAGCTTAATTTAACACACATTCACCCATAACACACACTCAACAGTGCGACTGGGTGCAGTTACATAGGAACAATGCCAAAGTGGATACATACCCAACACCTCACAAGCACATTATTTAGTGCTACACAGACTTTTTACCCAGTCATTGTTTCCATTGAAGACAATTAAGCATGCCCATTTTATCTAGTTTTAAGTTAAGAACATTTTTTTAAATCGGCCACGTGTGGCAGTTTGTCGTCACAAAGGATTGCAATGTTTGCATGCCATTTTGTGGCAAGGAATTCATATTTTTCACAACATATTGCATGTTACGAACAACAACCCATATACAGTAAATGTGGCCCTGACTCCCTACATAGTACACTACTTTTGACCAGAGCCCTATGTTAATAGGGTGCCATTTGGGATGCACACCCTGTAAGTATGTGTGTGGCTCTAATGAGATCCTGCAGTTTACAGTGTTACAACTAAACGTCCTGGCACTCAGTCCTCGGCAGTGTCCCAAATGGCACCCATTCCCTATTTAGTCCACTACTCGTCAAAAGAAGTGTACTACGTAGAGAATACATATGGGACACAACCCTCATTTGCCCCATTGGTCCATCGACCTGTTTGTTTTATTAAAGCAGATCTGTTAATGAGAGAAATCTTTTTAGCAACACTGATTAAAATTGAGGAGAGCACTAGTCGGTGATGAGTCCAGCAGCATATTGACCTGATGATACATCTATTGGCGGACCCATATTGGCATGTCCTCCCTTGGTGCCCATGAATCAGGTTAGAGGTGGGGATCCTGTTATGGATATTTTACATAAGGAATCACTGGTCAAAGATTAATTTATTAATTTCCCTAATTTAACTATACTTGGAGGCAGTCAAAAGAGCTTCTTCAAAATACTAGCTTGCAAACAAATAAATATATATTGCTTAAAATTCTATGAAATGTACACAGACTATGTCATAGTATTTAATAACAGATAGTTGCCAAGAGGCAGCAGGTCAATATTTAACAAGGGCTTAAGAATATCCCTATTCATTGTCCCACTACCTATCCTATCCACTCACAGTCCTATTCAATATAACACCAGCGTGCAAAGCGAAAACATCCTCTTGAACCTGAGAGCATCAGATGTGAACACCAATACGACACAACCATCTGGTTCCAACTCCGCTACTTACTCCCGTCTAAAGCTTCGCAAAACAAATCAACTGCCCCCTATCAACCCAAATTACAGCGGCCCGTTTATGCAGCAGCGCAGCAGAGTGCTTGGAATGGGGGTATCATTTTCCCCTCTAAAATCGACCCGTTTTGCCATCATGACACAGCGCGTGGAACCTGAGAATGTGTGTGGGTGTGTGTGTGTAGGCAGAGAGACGGACTCACCAGCCGAAACAGAAGAGAGCAAAGTAGAATCCCAGTAGTGTGGCCACTACATGTCTGACAAAGGGACTGGTCTTACTGGGATGGAGATAGAGACGGAACCCGAAGGCTGTCAACAGGGCAAACAGCTGGCACACAACAAAGTTCACCTGGAGAATCGAGAGGGGGAGGTGGTGAAAGGAGAGAGGGGGAGGTGGTGAAAGGAGAGAGGGGGGTGGCAAAAGGAGAGAGGGGGGGGTGGCGAAAGGAGAGAGAAGGATGGAAGGAGAGGGAGAGATGCACAAATTGTTATTGTGGATGGCATGTGTTATTTTCCAGGACCATAATGTAGTTGTATAAAGTCTTAACCAGAGAGATGAGGCACACAGCCGGGAATTTGGGATTCATTTAAAGCGCCTTCAGATGATAAGATCAGAAATCCAATGTTAACAGTGTGTGTTCCATTGACTTGCAGCAAATTACTGTGAATGCAGATCCTTTTATATTCCGATCAACAAAACTGGTGCCAGAGATTATTATATTATTATTATTATTATTATTATTATTATATGACGACAGACTGGGGTTCAGTGTGGCTCAGTTGGTAGAGCATGGGGCTTGCAACGCCAGGTTTGTGGGTTCGATTCCCATAGGGTATGAAGATGTATGCACTCACTACTACTTTAAGTTGCTCTGGATGAGACCATCTGCTAAATGACAAAATTGTAAATGTCCCAAATGGTAGCTCGATTCTCCATTGGGCCCTGGGTAAAGGTAGTGCACTGTAGGGAACAGGCAAAATAGTTCCATTTTGGACTCGGGCAGTGGTTACCTTGCAAGATTAAGCGTATTGCTTACAGCAGAGACAATCAATCCACTACTTTATATCAAAGGAGTGCCTTTGATTTTTCCCGGCCTGCGGTTCTGCGAGAGATGATCGTTAATGACGCGTTTCTGCGCATGAGCTTAGCTTGTCAACGTCACCTATAAGTGTGATCGGGGATATCTTATTGGAGAAGCAGTGTCTGCCTTCACACTGTACTGTCTTTACGCAGCCAACTAAAAGGCAGCTACTTCATGGGAACAAATCCATTGGTGGTCCTTCTGTAGCTCAGTTGGTAGAGCATGGTGCTTGTAACGCCAGGGTAGTGGGTTCGATTCCCGGGACAAACCCATACGTAGAATGTATGCACACATGACTGTAAGTTGCTTTGGATAAAAGCGTCTGCTAAATGGCATATATTATTATTATTGAACTGTAATGTTACTAGCTACAGTGGCCAGATAGCTAGAGTGGTAAAGCATTTAGTGCTGTTTGCATTGAGCTGCACTTATTACCACCCCATTCGTTTCATATGAAGTGTGTTGGACTGCCTTGCTAACCTAATAAGCTAGTGTACATTATCAAACCTAACAAACTTTAGCTAGACTTAAAGGATGATTTAACTATTATGCAGTTTTTTTTTTTTTGTTAAAACAAGTATGATGAAAATGGTGGACTAGACAGGAAAAAGTGCCCCATTTTATTTTTTCTTGTCACTCCTGTCGGCTCCCCCACGTGGAGGTCCGTGCTCTCTAATTGGCTAAAAGTCGAGTTGTCAGCCACTGCCGAGCATTAGAATTCTACAAGCAGAAACGGCAGTTTCGTTGGTACCAGGTCGGTACGTCTTTTGTTCTAGCAAGGGAAGGAACGGCCTGCTACTCTATCGGCAATCATATTCTCTACGCGTTTCCTGCTTAAAGTTTGGAAAGAGCGGACCTTGTGCACTTCTGGTAATACCGTATACCTCGGTATGGTACGAAGGTAAGAAAATCTGGATACTTCCCAACTTTACATTATAGCCTGGTTGAACCATACTGAATGTGCAGCGACCATAGTCTAACGGTAACACTCCTGGCTACGACTCATGTACACTCCTCACACCACCGGATACTGGGGTTCAATTCCCAACTCCAATCGGATTCGCCAACCCATCTGTATCCCCTCTGTCATTTCAGGACTGTCGAAATACACCACACAAACAAATTTAAAACAGACTGAACACTGTTTCACTTGGTGAGTGCAGCTCTCAGTCAGGTTTAACCAGGCTACCGCACAAGGATAACAGGGAAAAATGTAGGCTAAACGACAGGAAGCAGAATGAGGTGTGACTCAAAGGTTACATTCCAAATGGCACACTATTCTCTATTTAGTGCACTACTCTGGTTTCTGGGCAAAAGTTGTGAAATAAATGCAAACGGGTGCCATTTGGGACGCATCCAAAGCAAGGGCATGGCCAGTAGCGCTGGGCTACCCAAGATGCCCTGTGACCCAGATAAAACTGCTGTTCTGTTAGCATATGCCATAATGCCAAGAGCCAAGTGGAGCCACAGTAATACAGCGCTTGAGTCTGGACTGAACAGAGCTAAGGGGCCTCACACACACACACACACACACACACACACACACACACACACACACACACACACACACACACACACACACACGAGCTCAAACACACACACACACTTAAGTAGAGCTCTTGGGCCGGTGCGAGTTGAATACTGATGAGCTGGCAGGGATGCAAGAGGGGACAACCCATGCTCTCCCTCTCTCTCGGGTCAAATGTCACTATAGTGGGAGGCGGCCTAGCTCAGGGTAAGACAGCCCGCACCCTCTGCCGCAGGGCATCATCACCCCTCTCAAAGTCAATCCCCTCATCTGTAGCTCTGCTACCCTTCCCGTCTGCCATTGGTCCTAATGGCACCCTATTCCCTATATAGTGCGCTACTTTTTACCGTGCGCTATGGGAATAGGGTACAATTTGGGACACAGACAGAGAGGCTGGCCCTGGTTTAAGGACAGCACATCGGTCAACTCACCCCATGCCAGGGTGAGTCGATCTGCTGCCTATCAAAGACAATGAGAGTCTGGGGCATTCCTCTCAACCAAATAACAGAAAGGCCCGCGTCAATCGGCGAGGCAGTGATACAGGTAGGGAGGAACATGCTTTCAAATACCATATTAGACTCATGGCTTGAGTCATGATTTAAAAGGTCGAATGCAGCCGTTGTTATCTCAATATCAAATCATTTCTTGGTAACAATAAAGTATCTTTCTGTTTTAAATTTAAAATGGTCAAAAAGGACAAAATAAATGACTTCTTAGAAAATTTAATTGTAGGAACGTAAACGGAGAGATGAGTAACCTGAAAACTAGCTGTTGTCTTTATTGGTCTATTAACTTACACGGCTTGGTGATGTCACCAGGTGATCCAAAAAGTCCATCCAGCCAAACAAGCTGAAATTTCAGGCACTTTTCAAACAGCTAAAATACACTAAAATTGCATTATCATAATTTTCACAATATTATTCCAATCTCAGTGTGGAAATATATAAAAACACAAGAAAACCTAGTTTTACTGCACTGCCCCTTTAAATTATTTATCACCTCAGTTTTCTGCAAAGCTTCATCATTCAGGCTCATTCCTATGTATGTCTGAAGTGCCTTTCGAAACTGTAAGATCGTATTTTACAACTTAGCTAGCCATGTTGGCAATAGAATAAGCTTTAAAATGATCCCCACCTGACCCAGATTGCGACTTATAAATGGACCTTTTTGGATTGCGTAAACAACAGTAATTGTGTGATGGTGCGGACACAGGGCTGTGTTCCAAACAAACAAAAAAACTACAAGTGTACTTGATTCAGTTCGTCAATGGCAAAGCTAGGAGAGCTAAACAAAGCACATTACACCTTGATCACACCTACAGCGTCATTGCGTAAAATAGCACGCAGCATCATCTGGATACGTGTGCAACAAAAAGTTCAACATTCACCTTCTACCATTTCTGTCAAGCGGTCCACTCATAAAATTTGATGCATATGTTGGATAAATCCAACGTCTGCGCCACACAGAACGCACTGCAACTGCCTCTGCAACGCCATGCTGCAAAGCAAACGCGGCGTTCCATTGGAAATGAATGTACTTCTGGTGTGCCAAAATGTAACGACGCTGTAGGTGCGATGGAGGCGTTTATATTGAAGGCTCTTTCCTTCAGTCACATTTTGTTATTGAAATTACTTCTGAACTGTGCATAGTTTGAAGAGCCGTGTGGCCACTCGGAGACGCCAGTTGGACCTCTTACTCAAACCCTTGAGTAAGTTCTCTCCAGAAAACCAAATCATATTTAAAAAGGTATTTGAATCTAAGCAAGTTATTTTGAAACCAAATATTTGACGAAGAACCAAAAACTACAAACGTTGAATTAGTTTAAATATGTGATCATAAGCACATGGTTTGGAGGGCTCTTGGATATGAATCTTAATATAGCCTACAGCCTAGAATTAAATACATGAGGGGCATGGAATCACCTCAACATTAGAGTAGACCACTTTCGCAGCTTCATAATGACTAACAAATATATTTTCATAATGAGTGAGACATAATACTGCAACACTTGACAAAGTTCTTATACATGTGTAGTAAGATAGCAATATATTTACATAGGACTTTGGAAATTGCCTTAGCATTGCATAATAATGGAGTTATTACGTAAGTGAAATAAGGAACAGTCACCACTCGTGTGCAATAGTTACAAAAACTCAGCAAATTCCTATGCAATTCAAATGCAATTATCGAAGTATTAAGTAACAACATGCCAATAAAATGTTTCTCCAAAATAAGTGTTTTATTCTACATTTTTTAATTTAGCCTTTATTTAATGAGGCAAGTTAGTTAAGAACAAATTCTTATTTACAATTACAGCCTACCGGGGAACAGTGGGTTAACTGCCTTGTTCGGGGGCTGAATGACAGATTTTTACCTTGTCAGGCTCAGGGATTCAATCCAGCAACCTTTCGGTTGCGCTATAACTACTAGGCTACCTCCCGCCCCATTGTTACACAGGCACAAGAACAGTTTAATGTTACGCGTTGACTGAGAATGCTAACAGTAACAAACTATGGCTTTAAGTGTCGAAAGGACACTGTCTTCTTGAATCAAGGTAGGTGGAAAATCACGTTAGTTTGTAGTCTGAGTAAACTATCCCTTTAAAATGACAATATAGTGCGTGTATGAAAGAAGAACACTTACCCTCAGATGGACACAGTTTTCTTTGCAAAGCATCCAACATGCTGTTTTCAATGTCTGCAAATGGCTTTGAATAACTCAGCAACGTTTTCAGTGGTATGTTGAGAGTCATGCAGTAGTTGAGCGTCACAATTTATTTACAAAATATAATTGGTTAATTGGTTTGACTTGATTATGCACACCTTGAGCAAAATCTGTATTTAAATAGTTTTGAAAAGTAGTCACTTTCTAAAATCTGTATTTAAATAGTTGTAGTCACCTCCAAAATAACTATTTGTTCCCCTGGGAAAATAGTTACTTTCCACAAAGCATGGTTAAAACTATAGCTATCCCAGGTCTGCAACAGTGTAATGTTTGGATTCAGTCTTTTGTCAGGTGAAGTGTTGTACCCTCACCTTGGGTCTGATAATGTCCCCATAATTTCCAAAGTGTTTCCTTTCAATTTCTGCAATTTTGTGCATGTGTGTGTGTGTGTGTCACGCCTTGGTCTTAGTATTTTGTGTTTTCGTTTATTATTTGGTCAGGCCTGGGTGTGACATGGGTTTATTTTGTTGTATTTCATATTGGGGTTTTGTAGTTATTGGGATTGCGGCTGAGTAGGGGTGTTGCATAGGCTTGGCTGCCTGAGGCGGTTCTCAATCAGAGTCAGGTGATTCTCGTTGTCTCTGATTGGGAACCGTATTTAGGTAGCCTGGGTTTCACCTTGTATTTCGTGGGTGATTGTTCCTGTCTCTGTGTAGTGTTCACCAGATAGGCTGTAATTAGGTTTCACGTTCCGTTTTGTTGTTTTTGTATATTACGTTATTTTCATGTATCGTCATTTCATTCATTAAAGACATGAGTAACCACCACGCTGCATTTCGGTCCGACTCTCTTTCTACAAACGAAGAACGCCTTTACAGTGTGTGTGTGTGTGTGTGTATATTAGGATCCCAATTAGCCACTGCCAAGACAGCTGCTATTCTTCCTGGGGTCCAAACAGGAAACAAATAAAAACATAAACATACATAAATATACAGTGCATTCGGAGAGTATTCAGACCCCTAGACTTTTCCCCACATTTTGTTACTTTACAGCCTTATTCTAAAATGGATTAAAATTATTATTTTATTTCCCTCATCAAGCTACATACAATATCCCTTAATGACAAAGCAAAAACAAAAAATTTTTGGCAAATGTATTTATATATATAAATTACATAAGTATTCAGACCCTTTACTCAGTACTTTGTTGAAGCACTCCTGGCAGCGATTACAGCCTACTTCTTAGGTATGACGCTATAAGCTTGGCACACCTGTATTTGGGGCATTTCTCCCATTCTTCTCTGCAGATCTTTTAAAGCTCTGTCAGGGTGGATGGGGATCGTCGCTGCACAGCTATTTTCAGATCTCCACAGATGTTCGATCAGTTTTAAAAAGTCTGGGCTCTGGCTGGGCCACTCAAGGACATTCATAGACTTGTCCTTAAGCCACTCCTGCGTTGTCTTGGCTGTGTGCTTAGGGTCGTTGTTCTGTTGGAAGGTGAATCGTTGCCCAAGTCTGAGGTCCTGAGCGCTCTGGAGCACGTTTTCATCAAGGATCTCTCTGTACTCCGCTCCGTTCATCTTTCCCTCAATCCTGACTAGTCTCACAGTCCCTGCCGCTGAAAAACATCCCCACAGCATGATGCTGTCACAATCATGCTTCAACCTTAGGGACGGTGCCTGGTTTTCTCCAGACGTGATGCTTGGCATTCGGGCCAAAGAATTCAATCTTGGTTTCATCAGACCAGAGAATCTTGTTTCTCATGGTCTGAGAATCTTTAGGTACTTTTTGGCAAACTCCAAGCGGTCTGTCATGTGCCTTTTACTGAGGGGTGGCTTCCGTCTGGCCACCATACCATAAAGGCCTGATTGATGGAGTGCTGCAGAGATGGTTGTCCTCCTGGAAGGTTCTCCCATCTCTACAGAGGAACTCTGGAGCTCTGTCAGAGTGGCCATCGGGTTCTTGGTCACGTTCTTGGTCCAAACTTCTTTAATTTAAGAATGATGGAGGCCACTGTTCTTGGGGAACTTCAATGCTGCAGACATTTTTTGGTACCCTTCACCAGATCTGTGCTTCAACACAATTAATCCATAGATTAATTGATTTAAATTGACTGATTTCCTAATATGATCTATAACTTAGCAAAATATTTGAAATTGTTGCATGTTGAGTTTATATTTTTGTTCAGTATAGATCCAGATGAGGTTTAGGGTTGAGCAAATGATTTGTCCCAAAAATTATGCTTTTAGTTTGAGATATTTATAGCACTAGCCTTTTGCTAGTTGCCCATTCTAAAAACTGACTAGAGCACTATGTTAAATGTGTCAGTTATTTATTGTAATGCTGCAGCCAAAGTGTATACTGTGGATTCGTCAGGGTACATGGTCACACAAGCTTTATTTAAGGACAGTGGATGGTCATTAGTAAGCACAGAAAACAATAATGGTCCAAGCCGGCTGCCCTGCGGTACACCACTCACCTGAATTTGCATATTTTTTTAATTTAACTAGGCAAGTAAGTTAAGTACAAATTCTTATTTACATTGACGGCCTACCAAAAGGCAAAAAACCTCCTGCGGGGATGGGGGTTGGGATTAAAAATAATAATAAATTAAATTAAAATATAGTACAAAACACACATCACGTCAAGAGAGACAACACTACATAAAGAGAGACCTAAGACGACAACATAATATGGCAGCAACACATTACAACACAGCAAGGTAGCAACACAACATGACATCAACATGGTAGCAACACAACATTTACATTTACATTTAAGTCATTTAGCAGACGGTCTTATCCAGAGCGACTTACAAATTGGTGCAGTCACCTTATGACATCCAGTGGATTGTTGCTGTATCAAAGCTAACTAAAATTGATTGAATAAATGTTTTCTGTATGCAGCAGCACAAAACATTGCCCAATAATGATTGTACTCAGACAACAGCACAGCAATGCAAAGCCGCCAGTCAGTAAGAGTGTCCATGAGTCTTTGAATGAAGAGATGGAGACAAAACTGTCCAGTTTGAGGGTTGTTGCAGCTCGTTCCAGTCGCTAGCTGCAGCGAACTGAAAAGACGAGTGACAGAGGGTGCGCTTTTGGGGTGTTGTATGTGGAAGATGAGGGCTGCAGTAGATATCTCAGATAGGGGGGAGTGAGGTCTAAGAGGGTTTTATAAATAAGCAACAACCAGTGGGACTTGCGACGGGTTAGAGGATTCCATTAAAGAAAACCCTCTGTTCTATTTAATAGGTAACTGTCCATCCATGATAAGGCAGAGGATGTTAATCCATAACCCCTAAGTTTTTTTTCAGCTATGATCAATGATATCAAAGACATAGTCATGAATATGCTTTTTAGAGTATTCCTGTTTGAAATATTACAAATTTGGCCATATCCATATAGGCCAATTTCCAGAAGTGTAAGGGGTTAATCAACCATGACTACACATTTCCCCCTTTGCCTTTCAGACCATTTTTGGCTTCCTATTGTCTGTCCACTCTGGCCTCCTCTGGTCTCTATGTGCCTCATACTCTTTCCATCTGTCTCTGCCATTTCTCCCTCTGCCTTGTTTCGGTGTTCTCTGTGTGGGTGCTGCCGGTTGTACCTCTCTAACGAGGCTGGCAAGATGTGCATCAGCAGTCTGCATACAGACTTATGTCTCTGCACCATGTCGATGGTTACCACAAAGACCGTCACACAAATCTAATCCCAGTGATTCACTGTTTGCAGCACAAATAGCACCCTATTCCCTACATAGTGCACTACTATTGACCAGAGTCCATGTGCAATATATAGTAAATAGGGGTACATTTGGGACATACCCACTGTTTTGCTTCCGACCGAGAGGGGAAAAGTGGTCATGTGGTGTTTACGTAACAGGAAGCTGACACAATCTGCACGACAATGAGTAGCTACAGCTCTAACATCCTTTGTGATGTCCACCCTATTCCCCTCAGTGCCCTACTTTTGGCCAGAGCCCTATGCAGCCCTTTAGAACCATCCCAAAGCATCGTGCCATTAACATCAAGCAACACCTCCAGTAAACTGATTCCAAGAGAGACCACTTGTCCATGAAGAGGTGGCTATAGAACTGGAGGGCAATGTGGCAGAGGAACACGCACAAGCACAATCACACACGCACACACACACACACACACACACACACACACACACACACACACACACACACACACACACACACACACACACACACACACACACACACACACACACACACACACACACACACGCGAATGAGCACGCACGCTCACACACAAACACGCACACTCACAAGCGCTCTCACGCTCACACACATGCTCGCAGGTACACTCAAGCAAGCACACGTACGCAAGCATGCTCACATAAACACGCTCACACACACACAAAAACAAGCACGCTCACTCACACGCTCACACACGCACACACATGCTCGCTCACAAGCACTCACACAAGCAAGCAAGCTCACACGCGCAAGCACACACACACGCTGTCGCACGCAAGCACACATGCTGCCGCACACACGCACCACGCTCACATGCACTCTCACACAGGAATTGTCAGTGATGTTAAACCAAACCTCCTCATTCCTCTTTCTGATTCCACTGAGAGAAAGAGAGAGAGAGTGTGTCACACAGCCCCATGCATAATCCATGCAAACCACACTTAACAACTCAAAGTATACTGTACCACTACAGAATGGCTGTCAAATGATATGCATGACCTCAATGTCTTCTTCATGGGATATGGTTGACCTGAATTTATTCTTCATGGGATTTCTGTGATCTTTCCTTCCACATACTCTGGCATCAAAACGGTTTTGCGACGGCACTTTGTTAGGTTCTAATTTTGAGTAAATAACACTAGAGAAGCTTAACCAAGTTTAATTCTTCCCAAAGGGTTGATACAGCTGTAATTCAGACAAAAAAAACACATTTCAGACAAGCACTGATATTTAACCCTTTCTCCTAGGCTGAGTCTCCTCCTCCACAACTGAACAGCCAATGAATCTCTGTTGCTAGACAGAACCTTAGTGATATCTGTTCTTCCTCACTTCATCTAACCTGACTTCTACCCCAAAGTGCTCACTCCTCCCCAACTCAAGGCTGTCATGGTTATTGATACCAGACTGCGTCTCTTCTCCTCCCAGAGTATCCCTGATGGCTAACAATTACATATCCTGACATCATGTAAACGTTATACATGAGCCTCTCTCCCTCAGTGACATTGTTAGCTTCTAAGATCTCCACCCGTCTCTCCTTATCAATGCCTGCCACATGTAATCGCTTCCCTGCACTCAACACATTCCAAGCTTAGTTGCCCCCACTATATACCTTCCTCCTATAACCCTTAACTTCTGGTGTCGGCCTTCAACCTTAGCACTCCATCAGTGACATGAATAAGTATATTTTCATATTCTCAGAACGCAACAACTTGAAGAAACTTTCAAAGTTCTTGAAATGTTCCGTATTGGCTGACCTTCATGTTTTAAAGTAATGGTTACTACATAATTCCACGTGTTATTTCATAGTGTTGATGTCTTTGCTATTATTCTACAATGTAGAAAATAGTACAAATAAATAAAAACCTTGAATGAGTAGGTGTGTCCAAACTTTTGACCTGTACTATACACTGCAGATGACAGTCTAATATGTGTTGAAATCAGATACTAAATAAATAGGTAGTGCGGGACAAGTCACTAAAGAATCATGTGTGTATCGTTGCACATACAGTAGGGCACTGCACATGGCTCCATCCCTTAGTGTAGGGCCCTATGAAATCGGTTTTATTTTTAGCCTGATTCAGTATTTTCCCCTAGATTCTGTTCTCTTGTTTTGTTTTTCCAGGTTTTCGCTCAAACACGAAACAAATTACAGAAATTGTACTAAACTGGATGTTATACGTCCACAACATTGCCATGTCAGGAAACCACTTTTGAGGTCTGGGAAAATGTAGAAATATAGATTTTTAGGGGGTGTAGCCTAGTTACCCTTTAATTCCAGTGCGCACCTAGCAAGAGGCTGCTGTTTAGTTGTGTTTTTGAAGCGCACATGTGATGTTAGAGTTTGCAAAACAAATACCCACTGGATTGATTCAAATAATCATATCATTCTGCCAGGTAAGCACAGGCTTGTTTGTAGTTAACGTTTAAATTGAGAAGGTTTTAGGGAAAGCTTTTCCATCTACCAGAAGATTTCATTAGCATCATCGCTAACGGCACACTCCCAAGTGAGTTCTCTCTGCAGTTTAGGGCAACATATCAATGGTGTTTGTAGATGATATAATGACGCGCTCCCTTTCCCTCGCTCTCTCTCTCTGTGCTGCCTCTCCATCTTTTATTAAAGGAATCATTATGCTAAGATGTTGTCGCACCACAAGGAGACAAACTAACGGGGTCAGAAGCTAGTCAGGAGGAGAAACCGTCATGTTCAATAGGCTAAAGTCAGTTGATTCTCCAGGCGTTTTATGTAAGCAGCCATCTGCTGCCAAGCTGTGCTCAAAAACACAGCGGGACACGAACGCTGTGAAAAAACAGAGGAAGAACCCTAAACGATACACTATCAACACACAGCACAGGTTGATCAGATACTAGATGAAGGGAAAACACCCTAGAAAAATGAGGATGCATATTTTCCTATTTTTGTGGTTGAGTCCAGCTAGAGTTGCATTCCTTCTCCCTTCTATTCAGCCTGCTGCCACCTTTAACTTATTAAACAAAGTTAGTGTGTGTTTGGCAAGGCAGAGAGGGAAGGGAGTGAATAGGAAATAATAATGAACATTCCCGATTGTATTTCATCCAGCTCGCCTCAAAGGGCTGTTTTGGTTGTGGAGCCCTGGAGTGCGTCCCAAATGGCACTCTATTACATGTAGTACATTACTTTCCACTAGGGACCATAGGGTTCTGATACAAAGTAGTGTACTCAATAGGGAATAGGGTGATATTCTGGGCGCAGCTGTCCTCCTCTCTGCCAGCAGGGAGGGAGAAAGCCTTCAAAGCCCTCATCTCCTCTGCTCTGTTTGGACAGCTTGTGTTTAGCACGGCTCAGGCGTACACAATGACAATGCAAGAGCTACAGTGCGGGGCTAGGGACAATAGTGTAGAGTGTGTACAGTAGGTTTTCCACATTAAAGAGCTTGTGATTGTATTGTAAAATCTATCCATGTACAAGTACCGCATATTGTTATATGAGCACACACACACACACACTTCAAATCTTTACTAGGTCTCACACACACAAAAGATTCACAGCACAGCCATTAGCTTAGCGTTAAACTATTTTACTCCCCCAATCTGTCCCTAAATACCGAAATTACTAAACCCAATGACTCAATTCAACCACAAGCTCAGACGCACTGAATAGACTTCAGTATTTTGTCCACATATTTTTTAGACATAAGGGAAAGAGCTTCATAAAAATTGACTGGTAATAAAAACCCACTGATTCATATTGTGTGCGTCCAAAATGGCGACCAATTCCCTATACAGTACACTACTTTTGACCAGGGCCCATTAAAAGCAGTGCACTATATAGGGAATAATAGGGTTCCATTTGGGAGCCAGCCGTTATCGCCATGTCAGATGAAAATCCAAAAGTATTCTGGCTGTGTGTTTGATGAGCCCATTCATCCAATCCATCCCTAAGGAGGTTAAACTCTGGCCACCCTGCTGAAGTGGAGAAATGAATGCAGAGACTGAAGAAAAGAGGACCTCCTTGATGATTATTCAGGCAAGTCCATTGTGAGAGTTAAATGAGAAGCGAAAAGACATAACTTCCTCAAAGCTTTGCAAAGAGAGAAAGACAGAAGTGTCTGATGATCATCACGGGGAGCCATTCAAATCAAATAAAAAAAGCTTCTGCACGGTTGATTTTGTGGTCAGTTTCTGGAGAACCACGCCGTAGTTTTCCAGAATGTGTTTAATTAAAGTGATCAATTGTCACTCCCAGCTCGCCCTTTGTTGAACCTGCATACCAAGTGGGGCCTCTCTGCTGTACGTTCCTAGGCCCTTTAAGACGGTCCTGTGGCGGTAAAGCCTTGGCCCGGTCTCTCTCCAGAGCTGGAGTCTGGACTGTCCTTGCTGGCTGGCTGGCTGACAGGTGGGGTCGATCCCTGGAAGCCCTGGTAAAAAAAATGTTGAACTATAAAAAAGGGAATACGGTGTCATTTGGGGCACAGATTTAAATATCGAGCCCTGGGCCAAGCCAGGGATGTGTTAAGGGGCAGCTGACAGCCGTATTATTTGACCAGGGCTGATTGTCTTCCAGTCTTTGTTCATGGCTCTGGGTCGTTCCATATGAATTCAATCACTTTCTGACTGCACTCATTTAGATTTGAATGAAACCTTCCAAACATGTTTGCCCTTGGTAGAGTGGTCAGAAAGTGACTTAATGGACCTGAATGCCAAAATATTTAGGAGATCGAAGTGCTCAAAGTTGACATATTTTTAAAACCCCACCCTTCCATTAGACATCCATCTCAGAAAAAGATAAACGGTTGAGTTTAATATCATTTGAAAGTTTACAAGCAGTGTTGTCAAATATTTTCTAATTTATAGAATAAAAAATTATATATATTTAACCTTTAAAGTCAATGATCTAAAAAATGATCTAATCAAATTTCCACATAATGTGGTAGCTCATGATGCGTCCATAACCAAGTGGGAAGGTGGTATTTACTAGTGATGGGGGATGGGGGTTATTTACTAGCTTTGTACACTCTTGGCATTCTCTCAACCAGCTTCACCTGGAATGCTTTCCCAACAGTCTTGAAGGAGTTTCCACATATGCTGAGCACTTGTTGGCTGCTTTTCCTTCACTCTGCAGTCCAACTCATCCCAAACCATCTCAATTGGTTTGAGGTTGGGTGATTGTGGAAACCAAGTCATCTGATGCAGCACTCCATCACTCTCCTTCTTGGTCAAATAGACCTTACATAGTTCACCTACGCTACGTCTCACAAAGACACAGCGGTTGGAACCACAAATCTCACATTTGGACTAATCAGAACAAGGGCAGATGTATTCATACTAAAAAACAGAGAAGTACTCAGACCCTTTGCTATGAGACTCGGAATTGAGCTCAGGTGCATCCTGTTTCCATTGATCATCCTTGAGATGTTTCTGCAACTTGATTGGAGTGCACCTGTGGTAAATTCAAATGATTGAACATGATTTGGAAAGGAACATACCTGTCTATATAAGGTCCCACAGTTGACAATCCATGTCAGAGCAAAAACCATGCAATGAGGTCGAAGGAATTGTCTGTAGGTTCCAAGGTCCCCAAGAACACATTGACCTCCATCATTCTTAAATGGAAGAAGTTTGGAACCACCAAGACTCTTCCTAGAGCTGGCAGCCTGGCCAAACTGAGCAATTGGGGACGAAGGGCCATGGTCAGGGAGGTGACCCGATGGTCACTGACAGAGCTCCAAAGATCCTCTGTGGAGATGGGAGAACCACTCCACCAAATAAGGCCTTTATGGAAGCCACTCCTCAGTAAAAGGCACAGTCCACACAGAGTTTGCCAAAAGGCACCTGAAGGACTCTCAGACCATCAAAAGTAAAAGATTCTCTGTTCTGATGAAACCAACATTGAACTCTTGGCCTGAATGCCAAACGTCACTTCTGGAGGAAACCTGGCACCATCCTTACGTTAAAGCATGGTGGTGACAGCATTATGCTGTGGGGATGATTTTCAGGGGCAGGGGCACTAGTCAGGATCGAGGGAAAGATGAACGGAGTGAAGTACAGAGAGATCCTTGATGAAAACCTGCTCCAGAGAGCTCAGGACCTCAGACTGGGGAGAAGGTTCACCTTGCAACAGACAACGACCCTAAGCACACAGCCATGACAATGCAGGAGTGGTTTCGGGACAAGTCTCAATGTCCTTGAGTGGCCCAGCCAGAGCCCGGACTTGAACATCTCTGGAGAAACCTGAAAATAATTGTGCAGCGATGCTCCCCATCCAACCTGACAGAGCTTGACAGGATCTGTAGAAAAGAATGGGTGTGCCAAGTCTGTAGTGTCCTACCCAAGAAGACTCGAGGTGGTAATCGCTGTCTGGGGTGCTTCAACAAAAGTACTGAGTAAAGGTTCTGAATACTTATGCAAATGTATCATTTCAGTTTATTTTTCATAAATTTGCAAACATTTCTAAAGAAGGCACTGTATGGCCAATTTGCATATATTCCCCAGTCCAAGTTCACATGCAGAACTGCATAAAAATCCTTGATTTTATTTTTATCCCAATGTTACACACTGGCCCCATTATTTATAGAAAGACCCACATACACCAGACATACATCATTTACACACACACACACACACACACACACACACACACACACACACACACACACACACACACACACACACACACACACACACACACACACACACACACACACACACACAGATCCAACTCAGAGGCCCAGCTCATGAGCTCCATCAGTAGCAGATTTTTTTTAGATTGTTAAATGAATGTGTTCATGCAACAAATGTTAGTGCATCAAATCGTATCAAACTGAATTGTATCGATTCTTTCTCTAATCAAACCGAATTGCACCGAATAATTTCAAATTAAACGTATCGTAGCCCATGTATCTAGATACATATCGAGACGTATTGAAATGGAAGGATGCACAAAGCTAGAAATGGTGTTTGAGTAGATATGGCATTTCTAAAATGGGACGATAGCCTGGCCAAATTAGAAGGATCTCAAACTATTTCTCACACAGGATACTTTCAGTTCATCGAAAGGTAGATTAACCCTAAAACCTACAACTGCAGTTTTAGACTATGTAAAAGACGAAGTCTAGGACTTTAAAAAAAGGGGAATGATGGCAAATTTCCGAAATGTGCCATTATACCCCTTTCAGATTGATGCCTTTTAAGATGAGCAATGCTGGGGAGAGAGTGTGACAGTCAGAAAGAAAGTTATGAGGGGCGAGTTAGACTTGTTTAAAAAAAAAAATCCTGCTCTGAATTTATCTACCACTCATTAATATCTCATGGTGGCTCTACTGCTGTGCACTCCTGTACGCTCCTTCCAGACACTCAAGCGTCATCGTCTTCTTTAATTCATGCTCCTTGATGTCTAGGCTAGGCTACAGTATTCCTTCCCACTGCTCTCTACAGCCTGCAGGGGCACGTCATGCCAACCTCAACCAGAGACAATACCTTCTACAGTGCCAGGTGTTCTGAACTGTGGGCTCGGTTCAGAGCCCATATTCCTAAAGCGTCTCAGAGTAGAGTAGAACTAGGATCAGTTCCCCCATCTATAATAATCTGACTCATTATGATCTAAAAAGGCAAAACTGATCCTAACACTTGTGTTGCTTTGCCATCATCATCCCCTCAATGTGAAGTTCTACCTGCTACACAGAGCGTGTGGTTTGAGAGTGGAGAGGAGCAGAGGGGAAGAGGGGAAGTCTATTCTATTTTCCTCTACTGTACCATTTCTTGCAAGTACTCATGCAACTGTTGCAAGTGGTTGCACTAAATTATCTTCTAATTTCACACGTTGCTTTTGTTTACATTGTGAATTTAAACATAAGCTGTCTTCGTATACCCACACTAACATACTGTATACTGCATACTTAATGAGTATAATACTGTAAACGGAACAGTATCTTTTCAATTCAGCGTACTAGCTCTACCGGAAGTTGATGCTGTTGCTATGCAACCTCTTGCTAGCTAGTTAGCGTAACAAATGACTAGTTTGACATTTTACGATTTTGGGTGGGTTCTTTAATTCAATCTGGAGTGCCAGAGTGCGGTCGTAAATTCAGAGCGTTGTCAGATGTCGGTTTGTAAATTCAGAGCGTTTCCCTCTCGGCGCGCACACTAGGACTGAGTACTTTTGATTTAAGCGTTCTGATCTTACAACTGCAGTCGAGCACCCAAGCTAACATTGGCTAGTTTGCTAGCCACTTCCACACAAATGAGAGAGTGACCACTGACCATTTTACTCGCCCTAGCAGAGCTGGTTAGGCAGTTTTCATGTTATACAGAGTGTTGGTGACTAACTGTATTGCTGGCAATAATTTAATTTCGATTTTTTTTTTTTTGCCGACACCGGCCATATTCGACCGAGCAAATTTACGAAAGCACCCGAAAGTCCCTTGAGAACGCACAACGACTATACCATTTAGCCAAGAATGCCGGGAATAATAAAGTCAATAAATGTTGGGTAGTTAGCCTACACTTAATATACTGGCAAGTTTGATGTATAAGTAGCCAACTAACATCAGATAGCTGAGATGGCACATCATTACAGCAGTATGTGGTTCGTAAGGACACCATAGGTAAGCAAACAAATTGTCAGCCATCATAACTGTAAGCTAATTTATTTGAAAAGTAAGGACTTTATTACATTGCTCAACATTTTGTTAATTTGTCATAATTAGTTTATTAAAGCAATGAATTTGTCTCCACTAATGTTGGACTGCGGCTGCATATTTTTACATTTTCTTTTTTTTTAATCATAAAGAATTGCATTATGGGCCCTAAAGTACGGAAATAGTGTCCCCTGCTTGTATACTTCATATGTTGGTGAAATCTGGGACTTTTGGCATACTAACTGTATCCATACTATGACCAATAAGCAAAAAAAAGAAACGTCCCCTTTTCAGGGCCCTGTCTTTCAAAGATAGTCAAATCCATATAACTTTACAGATCTTTATTGCAAAGGGTTTAAACACTGTTTCCCATAAACAATTAATGAACATGCACCTGTGGAACGGTCGTTAAGACACTAACAGCTTACAGACGGTAGGCAATTAAGGTTACAGTTATGAAAACCTAGGACACTAAAGAGGCCTTTCTACTGACTCTGAAAAACAACAAAAGAAAGATGCCTAGGGTCAGTCCTCGCTGTGGCAGACCACGTGTAACACCTGCACAGGATTGGTACACCCGAACATCACACCTGCGGAACAGGTACAGGATGGCAACAACAAGTGCCTGAGTTACACCAGGAACGCACAATCCCTCCATCAGTGCTCAGACTGTCCTCAATAGGCTGAGAGGCTGGACTGAGGGATTGTAGGCTTGTTGTAAGGCAGATCCTCACCAGACATCACTGGCAACAATGTCACCTATGGGCATAAACTCACCATCTATGGACCAGACAGGACTGGCAAAAAGTGCTCTTCACTAGGTCCATTCCCCCCAGAAGGGCTAGGGCCATTCCCCTCAGAAATGTCTGGGAACTTGCAGGTGCCTTGGTGGAAGAGTGGGGTAACATCTCACAGCAAGAACTGGCAAATCTGGTGCAGTCCATAAGGAGGAGATGCACTGCAGTACTTAATGCAGCTGGTGGCCGCACCAGATACTGACTGTTACTTTTGATTTTGACACTCCCTTTGTTCAGGGACACATTATTCAATTTATGTTAGTCACATGTCTGTGGAACTTGTTCAGGTTATGTCTCTGTTGTTGAATCTTATGTTCATACAAATATTTACACATGTTAAGTTTGCTGAAAATAAACGCAGTTGACAGTGAGGATGTTTCTTCTTTTGCAGAGTTGATATACTCAATTCACGCCACTAATAGTATGGTTAGTGTGGGCAGTATGAGTATTCGAACACAGCTATAGTCAAGCTAGCTAGAGTAACAGATAGCTAGTAGCTTCTTGACTTCATAAATCTTAGTAAAATAACTATGGTGTCTAGTGGGGGCCATTATGCATCCAAAATCAACTATAATTTTCTATAATTAACTAACTAATTAACTGCCATCAACTATAATTTTTTCGCAGAGGAATTGAACCTCTGCGACTCTTGAGCTTGGACGCTTCCATTGGACATGACGCAACGCAGGTGCAACACAGGCAGTACAGATCTTTCATTGATTTCAAAGGAAGCATTCCCTCAATGGTTGATGGCAATGCTGGATGCCCAATGGCTATAGTTTAGCAGAGTCGTTAATCAGCACTCCTACTCTGGGCTGGGTTCATACTGTATACAGCAATGGGTTGAGGTAAAGCTGGGGAGGATATGTACTGGATGTGTGGGAGAATGTGCCAGCCAGCCAGCAGACGGACATTGATGGAGTGCAAATAAATCAGATGTTCTACTTGAGGGACCAGGAAATAACTGCCTTTACCCTATATAGTGCACCTACTTTTTACCAGGGCCCATGGGGCTCTGGTTAGAAGTAGTGCACTGTACAGGGAATAGGGTGCCATTTTGGACGCAGACGGGAACTGGTATGCAGTAATCTCTGATAAAATGTTAAAGTAGCTTCCAGATCACAAGGTCATTCTGGGTGGACTGTAGAACAAATGAAGAAAATTAACAATGTTGAGAGTTGGAGGAAATGTTACTATGTAGATAGACATTTTAAATAGGTTTCAAAAAATGTGTTTCCTACTACAATAGGCTGTTGTAACCCAACCTGTGTCAAATATTTTTTTAGACAGCCTTTAATGGTACATTATATGTGCAGATGAGGTGACATCACGATCATGTTTTAACAATGGTAACACAACACCACAACCACAGGAGGATGTAAAATACTATTTTCGCCAAATAAGGTTTTTCTAAGCCTTTACAAACAATAAGAAGCCAAAACAAAAGGATGACTACAACACAAAATGTCAGAAATTGTATGGAAAACTAATGCATAAGGCCAGGATGATGCAGTGCCCAGAGACGACAGAATGGGGAGACCCATACATCACTACACCACCACCCTGCTTCTCTCACAGGATTACGTTTGCGTCCCAAATGTCCACCTATTCCCATAGGGCTCTAGTCAAAAGTAGTGCACTATATAGGGAATATGGTGCCATTTGGGACGCAAACTACAACAGAAAAACTGAGGGAGAAAGTAAAATTTCACTAGAAGAGACCTGCCTTGCTGTCTATCTATGTCATTCATATAGAAAAGTATGAACTTACACAAACAAAGATAATAATTTCCTCTATTACAGGATTGAATGAGCCTCTATTCTAAATCGCAGCATCCATCCAATCACAAGGAGGCAAGAGAGAACACATTCTGGTGAATGTTAAGGCTCATTGGAGCCCATGATGGAATGGCTGAACAAGCCTGTTGCTAGGATACAGCCTGCATGCCTTCCAATAGCAAAGATGTTGATGTGCTGCTGAGCAGAGGCCATGTTTTTACAATCAACTGTGTCTCATCGCATCATCTGTCTCATTGCCACAATGCAACAAGCCATATCCTCAATGGCTTTTCTTCTTAACAACTATAGCTGTAAGGACAGCCTATCCAAAACAAGAGAGAACCACTGCCTCTACTCTTGTTCAAGCCTAGAACATATGCAAAGTCACGAAGTCGCTCTGGATAAGAGCGTCTGCTAAATAACTTAAATGTAATGTAATGTAATCTCCACCCATCAAAAATCTATCTCACATCAAAATACTGTCATGGGCAAATAGGAAATTCACTTTGCCAGTTGGAATTCAGACACTATCAACCGCAAATACATCAATAAGATGTACATCTGGAGAAAACCAGAGGAACACAACCCCAGCTGGCACCACACACACACACACACCATAATAATGGCTGGAATGGAGTGAATGGAAGGGCATCAAACACATGGAAACCACATTTAATACCATTCAATTTATTCCATTCCAGACATGACTATGAGCCTGTCCTCCTCAATTAAGGGGCCACCAGCCACCTGTGACACGCACATCCCTTCTCTCTAGTCTCCGACACACTGCGACCAACAGAAAAAGGTCACTGTTTTACATCAGTGGCTGATTGCACATTCCACAGTTCTTCCCTTTTCCTGTTTTCACTACTGACCATTTCCCCAGGTCTCACTCCAGAGACCCAGCCCCTCACCACTGAGACTGTTATCAGATCCAGCCTGGCCCTACACCCCACAGGCTGCAGTCACAGAAACATCAGTCCACATAACAGAATGCATCACACTCTTAATAATATCTCCTGTGCAGTATGAGCTTGTTCACTACTTCCCACAAATCTAAAAGCATTGGAGATCTGCTAGGCCTAAATTACTAAAATGTAAATGTACTGATTTGCTACAGTTTGGATAACAGGCTAGTCTAGTCTACGTCCCAAACGACACCCTATTCCCTACATAGCACACTACATGGTTAAAAGTAGTGTGCATATATATATACACACACACACACACACACACACACACACACACACACACACACACACACACACACACACACACACAGGGGCAAAAAAGTATTTAGTCAGCCACCAATTGTGCAAGTTCTCCCACTTAAGATTAGAGAGGCCTGTAATTTTCATTATAGGTACACTTCAACTATGACAGACAAAATGAGAAACAAAATCCAGAAATCACATTGTAGGATTTTTAATGAATTTATTTGCAAATTATGGTGGGAAAAAAGTATTTGGTCACCTACAAACAAGCAACATTTCTGGCTCTAACAGACCTGTAACTTCTTCTTTAAGAGGCTCATCTGTCCTCCACTCGTTACCTGTATTAATGGCACCTGTTTGAACTTGTTATCAGTATAAAAGACACCTGTCCACAACCTCAAACAGTCACACTTCAAACTCCACTATGGCCAAGACCAAAGAGCTGTCAAAGGACACCAGAAACAAAATTGTAGACCTGCACCGGGCTGGGAAGACTGAATCTGCAATAGGTAAGCAGCTTCATCTGTGGGAGCAATTATTAGGAAATGGAAGACATAGAAGACCACTGATAATCTCCCTCGATCTGGGGCTCCATGCAAGATCTCACCCCGTGGGGTCAAAATGATCACAAGAAAGGTGAGCAAAAATCCCAGAACCACACGGGGGGACCTAGTGAATGACCTGCAGAGAGCTGGGACCAAAGTAACAAAGCCTAACATCAGTAACACACTACGCCGCCAGGGACTCAAATCCTGCAGTGCCAGACGTGTCCCCCTGCTTAAGCCAGTACATGTCCAGGCCCATCTGAAGTTTGTTAGAGAGCATTTGGATGATCCAGAAGAAGATGAGGAGAATGTCATATGGTCAGATGAAACCAAAATATAGCTTTTTGGTAAAAACTCAACTCGTCGTGTTTGGAGGACAAAGAATGCCGAGTTGCATCCAAAAAACACCATACCTACTGTGAAGCATGGGGTGGAAACATCATGCTTTGGGGCTGTTTTTCTGAAAAGGGACCAGGACGACTGATCCGTGTAAAGGAAAGAATGAATGGGGCCATGTATCGTGAGATTTTGAGTGAAAACCTCCTTCCATCAGCAAGGGCATTGAAGATGAAACGTGGCTGGGTCTTTCAGCATGACAGTGATCACAAACACACCGCCTGGGCAACGAAGGAGTGGCTTCGTAAGAAGCATTTCAAGGTCCTGGAGTGGCCTAGCCAGTCTCCAGATCTCAACCCCATAGAAAATATTTGGAGGGAGTTGAAAGTCCGTGTTGCCCAGCAACAGTCCCAAAACATCACTGCACTAGAGGAGATCTGCATGGAGGAATGGGCCAAAATACCAGCAACAGTGTGTGAAAACCTTGTGAAGACTTACAGAAAACGTTTGACCTCCGTCATTGCCAACAAAGGGTATATAACAAAGTATTGAGATAAACTTTTGTTATTGACCAAATACTTATTTTCCACCATAATTTGCAAATAAATTCATTAAAAATCCTACAACGTGGTTTTCTGGATTTTTTTCTTTATTTTGTCTGTCATAGTTGAAGTGTACTACCTATGATGAAAATTACAGGCCTCGTCTTTTTAAGTGGGAGAACTTGCACAATTGGTGGCTGACTAAATACTTTTTCGCCCCACCATCCTATATATATATATATATATATATTAGTCATTTACAACATTAACAATGTCTACACTGTATTTCTAATCAATTTTATGTCATTTTAATGGACAAAGAAATGTGCTTTTCTTTCAAAAACAAGGACATTTCTAAATGACCCCAAACTTTTGGGAACAATTTGAAAATGCACACCAAGCCAGTGATCTTAACCCATTATTCCCCATTGGCCGAGTGCAAAACATCTGCTCTTGGCATGTCATCGCCATCGGTATTAACTGAGAGAACAACAGCCCCCTCTCATTGAAGCCACGGACGTTCAAGGCCTGCCGCGGTACACCAGTAGTGGAGGCATTATTATGCCAAAAACAGGATCCCCCATTATAGTGAATTTAAAAAATTTGCAATCTTCACGTAAAAAATTCAAAGACAATTATGATACCAATAATTGCTTCTAATTCTCCAGATGTACGTCCTTGAATTGATTATCAATTTGAGTTAGTCAATGAGAGGATGCAGCACTGAGTTAACCTGCAACGTCACTTCCTGGAGTGGTAGTAGCTCAAACTGCGCATGTTATATCTTAACCGACTTCGTTTGGCTTCAACGCGCTATTGAGTCTTCACACAGGAATGACTTCTGTCATGTGATCGATGGCTTTGTCCATTGGGTATTACCGAGCAGCAATAAGTTGCTCTCAGATGATTAAATCTCCTATGAACACTAAGTGCTCTCTCAGTGCAATGCATTAGACACACAATTATTTATCTCAAGAGTCCCCATTCTAAACCATTACTCCATAGCTAGACAGTCATACACTTAGGTAAAGTAATATAGGTTTGATCAGGAGAGAAATCATAATGACTACTGCCGTTTCCAGAGACGAGGTAGACCTCCCATGATCTACAGAGGAAGAATAGTGTATTGACCATTTTCTTTTCAGATTACACGTTCGCAAAGATGAGTTACATGCAGAGAAAGATGTGTGATGCAATAATGCACACCTGACATAATCATAGTGGACATGAAGAATAATACCAATTCATCTATTTAACTACTTCACATCAAACCCTCTATCATTCCTATTACACTATGTCTGCATCTGCATCCCAAATGGCACCCTTTTACCCATTTAGTGCACTACTTTTGGCCAGGGGCGCAAAGGGTGTGCAACTGGGAGTGGATAAGGCTCTGACTGAGATCCACCCAGGTCATGAGGTGGCAGTGACATAGGTTGCTTCCCAATTGGCACAATTCCCTATTTAGTGCAATACTTTTGCCCAGAGCCTATAGGGAGTAAAGTCCCATTTGGGGCACAACCACAGAGAATGAATCATAGAATGAGTCACTCCTGAGGGACAGCGGCCTCCTCATAAAGCCACACGGCCGTGGCCCCAGTGCCAGGAGGCAGCAGGGGGTAGCCAGGGTACCAATGTCATCAACCCTACTGCCATGAGCTACAGTCGGTCTTTGTTATTCTCTTTACCAATCCTGATGGTTATACTAGAGCAAGACTTTATGACTTCACACAACAGGGGTTTCATTTCCCAGTGGTTCAGTATTCTGACCCCGGGTGTGTTCCAAATCGTAGTGCACTACATAGTAAACAGGGTGCCATTTGGGACGTACCTGACCCTGCTGACCCTGTTCAAAGGTCAGGGCCATAACTCACCATACTGAGAAGCATGTTAAATGAGGAATCTATATATCACTCTTTTCTAGATGAATCATCAGTAGCACCTCCCTTTCCCACACAACACATTGCTTCACAGATACATAAATTGAATAATCCCATCCCGGAATGATCTAACTACAGGAACTGGGGAAATTCCCATCATGTTCCAGTATGCTCCGCCCTCCCCCGGGAAGACACCTCTGACTGTGTCCTTCACCCAACAGTGTCATTTGGGACCTAGGCTCTGACACATAGAGGGAAGGAAGTGCTTTGTAGGTGGAACCGCACAGTAGAGGGGCCCACTGGCAGCCAAGTACAATCAGTGAGCAGATTTAAATGCCCAAACACCCATGTAAATAGGCCTGCTAGCACACAGAACATTGTGTCACACACAGAGCACAGTAGACAAGGAAAAATCCTGAAAATGATCAAACTAAAGAACTGATTTGTAAAAACTAGTACCCCTCAGATGTTGATTATTCAAATTTAGCGTTATCGTAGTCATATACATATATACTGATTGATTATAAGCACGTGCCAGGGTTTGAACCCCTTTTGAAAGAGGATCCTGTGCAGTGTTATAAATCCTAACCCCCGTGCATGCTAGTTCAATCATTTCATCCACACTGCTCTCGCACCTCAACGGGTGTCTGCGTAACCAGGCACTAAAATAGAACTTCGTTCTATTTGAGACGCTTGGCGTACTTGCAAGTCCCACCTCTCCCAGCTACTCATTGGCTTTCAAGAGCAGACAAATCCGCGTGGGGTATTTGAAATATAAATGAGGAGAGATTAATCATAGATTTAAGGGGGAAACTTCGTTTTTTATTTTATCTGTGGATTAACACTAGAAGCGTCATATGAAGAGTCATGAATTTAAACATTTTAATTAGCCTACAGTGCAATTTTCAAAGTCATATACCACTGTCCTTGACTTTTCCTGTTCAAGTATATTCAAAACACTGTCGTTATTCAAATGTCGATGTGTATTCGCAGTTTTAGGAGGACATGTAATTTTTGCCACCTGCCGTTCCTTCACCAAACAGTTGGCTGCCATCTGAAACGGACAATATTCAGAATATTACAGACGATATTATTCTACATGTGAGGACTTGCGGAAGTATAGCCATTGGCTACTAAGCGGCAGACTAGTA
Source organism: Oncorhynchus gorbuscha (assembly GCF_021184085.1). NCBI lineage: Eukaryota > Metazoa > Chordata > Actinopteri > Salmoniformes > Salmonidae > Oncorhynchus > Oncorhynchus gorbuscha. The sequence continues at coordinate 36,980,816 of NC_060186.1, forward strand.
ACATTTAAAAAAATGCAATTCTGTTCTTTTGAAATATAATTTATTTGTTTTTTATGTTTCTTAAGACATGTCTTAAAAAAATATGGAATTTTCTGGTTATTAGATATAGCCATCAGTAACAAACTAATGAACATGCTCTTTTTTGAAATCAAATGTTACTTAAGAGCTTTATAAACAAAACCAAAGGACTATTTTTGCAATAGCATAGAGTGGATTTGGAAAGTATTCAGACCATTGACTTATTCCACTTTACAGCCTTATTCAAAAATGGATGAAAACATTTATCATAAAATCAACACACCATAATGACAAAGCAAAAACAGGTTCAGACATTTTTGCAAATGTATTCAAAATAAACTGAAATCCTTATTTGCATAAGTATTCAGACCCTTTGCTATGAGACTCGAAATGGAGCTCAGGTGCATCCTGTTTCCACTGATCATCCTTGAGATGGTATTACAACTTGGAGTCAACCCATGGTAAATTCAAATGATTGGACATGATTTGGAAAAGGACAGATCTATTTATATAAGGTCCCACAGTTTGTTTGTTTATTTAACTAGGCAAGTCAGTTCAGAACAAATTCTTATTCTCAATGACGGCCTAGGAACAGTGGGTTAACTGCCTTGTTCAGGGGCAGAACGACCTTGTCAGCTCAGGAATTCGATCTTGCAACCTTCCGGTTACTAGTCCAACGCTCTAACCACTAGGGTACCCTGCCGACACCGCATGTCTGAGCAAAACCAAGCCATGAGGTCGAAAGGAATTGTCCATATAGCTCCGAGACAGGATTGTGTCGAGGCACAGATCTGGGGAAGGTTACCAAAACAATTCTGCAGCATTGAAGGTCCCCAAGAACACAGACACCTCCATCATTCTTAAATGGAAGAAGTTTGGAACCACCAAGACTATTCCTAGAGCTGGCCGCCCAACCAAACTGAGCAATCGAGGGAGAAGGTCCTCGGTCAGGGAGGGGACCAAGAACCCGATAGTCACTCTGACAGAGCTCTAGAGTTCCTCTGTGGAGATGGAAGAACCTACTAGAAGGACAACCATCTCTGCATCAGTCCAACTATTAGGCCTTTATGGTAGAGTGGCCAGACGGAAAGCCAATCCTCAGTAAAAGGCACATGACAGACCACTTGGAGTTTACCAAAAGGCACCTAAAGGACTCTCAGACCATGAAAAACCAAGAGACCAAGGGTCTCTGGTCTGATGAAACCAACATTGAAGTCTTTAGCCTGAATGCTAGGAGTCACGTACAGAGAAACCCCTGATGAAAATGTGCTCCAGGACCTCAGACTGGGGCAAAGGCTCACCTTCCAACAGGATAACGAACCTAAGCACACAGCCAAGACAATGCAGGATGTGTCTTTATGGGACCGTGTTCATTAGCAATACCACTGAAAATATCAAAAAAGAAGGTCCAAACGTCTCTGACAGTGGGAATCAAGCTGATTCTATACCATTTTACAGAGGCCAGTTCATGAAGGAAGCCTTGCTCATTAAAGTTTTTTTTTTACAAGAGTCTATGACATATCAGGACAGGTAATTTCACTGAGCAGCCATTAGAAACACAGGCTGTAAAACAGTGATCACTAAGGTCATTACAGAAAACACCAGACTGATACCTATCAGGATTATTTGTGAGGATAACATCAAGGAGAGTAGCCATTTCTGGGGGTTTGGAGTCATACCTTGTGGGATTGGTAATAATCTGAGAGAGATTTAGGGAGTCCCATTGCTTTAAGATTTGGTCAGGTGTTTAAGCATGTCCCTGTTTAGGTCACCTAGCAGGACAAATTCAGACTTAGTGTAAGGGGCCAGGAGAGATTTTAGGGCAGGTAGGGTACAGGCCGGTGCTGATGGAGGACACAAAATTCTACAAAGATCGAGCAACAAATAATTTTTTTTTAAAGGACTACATGCATTTCAGGTAAAATAACAACCCAATGTTCATCTCCCAGGAAAATGAAAAATAAAATCTTAACCACCGGGGTAGATTTCCTGGACGTGGGCAGACTGCCTGTAATAATATAATAATAATATAAAATGCAACAATTAATTATTTTAGTGAGTTACAGTTCATATAAAGAAATCAATCAATTGAAATAAATAAATTAGGCCCTAATCTATGGATTTCACATGACTGGGCAGGGGCGCTGCCATGGGGGGGGGGTTTCATCAGCTCCTCGGTTTCATCAGCTGTCTGGGTGGCTGGTCTCAGACAATCACACAGGTGAGGAATCCCCTGGGCTGGCAGGGTTACACGTGGTTTGCAGTTGTGAAGCCAGATGGAGGTACTGCCAAATTCCCTAAAACAACGTTGGTATGGTCGAGAAATGAACATTCAATTCTCAGCAACAGCTCTGATGGACACTCCTGCAGTCAGCATGCCAATTACACACTCCCTCAAAACTTGAGAAATCTGTGGCATTGTGTTGTGTGACAAAACTGCACATTTTAGTGTCCTTTTATTATCCCTAGCAAACAGTCAATTATCATGCTAATTAATTAATTAATCAGTTTCTTGTCAAGTGGATAGATTATCTTGGCAAAGGAGAAATGCTCACTAACAGGGATGTAAACAAATTTGTGAACAAAATTTGAGAGAAATATGCTTTTTGTACACATGAAAGATTACTGGGATCTTTTGTTTCACCTTATAAAACCAGTACTTTCCATATTGAATTTATATTTTTGTTCAGAATATTTTCCTCCCTCTCTAGGTCAGTGAAAATGCTGAGTAATACAGGGTCAATGGCTGTCTCTAAACCACTTGCGACATCAGAGATTCTCAACCCCAAGAGGTTTGTTAAATTAATTAGCTCCTCAACATAAAAGGAATTATTCTCAATGCAGAAGCATGCTGTTCTACACTGTCATGGTTTCACTTTTAGTTTAATTTATCAGAAAAAGGAACATGAAAATTACAGCGTAAATGGTGGATTCCCAGTCGCTCTCCAGAGAGCACTCTGAGGCCTCAGAAAGCGTCCCATAAGCAGTCCTTTATAGACTTAGATCCCAAAAATGGCACCATACCACCACAGCGCACTACCCAGGTCAAAGGTAGTGCACCAAATAGGGAATAAGGTGCAATTTGGGATGCAGACATATATAGTATCCTGGGGTATTTCGAAATACCCTCAGTATGATTTTCCAATACCATTTGTTTTTTAAATATATTTTACTTTTGGCACTTTTAAAATAAATACCTACAGTCAACTTGTGCACTAGGTAATAGAAAAAGCAGATCAAGTTCATAATTTGGCCTTTTAGATAATTTTTCCATTATGATGCTTACCGGTACTACTTGTACTGTACTAGTTTCTCAAAACAGCTGTTTGAGCCTGTCATGTGTGTTTGTTTACAAAGAACCACAATGAACAAAGCAGAGCCCTATACTATGTACGTGGTTTGAGGACTTTGCGATGTAACTTTGGTCAACTCTGAGTTTAACTCGGGATAACCGGTACCACAAAAGTGGCCCTCCTTTTAGCCAGGTACATTTCTATGGCAACGAATCCTTCAGAACTAACCTGCTCCCTGACAGGCTAACTCAGGGATTACTCCATTTATCCTGAATGACGTGTCAGAGCCGCAAATTGAGGACCAATGAAATCAGATTCCCTCCCTCTCGCAAAGTTTGATTTTACCATCCCCTTCATTTGACGAAGACGACTGATTAAATATTTTATTAATCAAGTTGTTTTTGTGTTGAAAGAAAAAGTTTAAATACCTAGCACATTACACATTAGTAATGGCAGAATGCAATTGAAACTTCACAGTAAAACTTTGACTTAATTTTGATCGATAGAAGAGGGAAAATAGGTAAGTAATTAAATAAAGATGGCACTATATACCCCTCGGGAGATTCATGAGGTGAGTCACTCCTGCAGCACAATTTAAAGCTGCAATATGTAACTTGTTGGGAGACCTGACCAAATGCACATAGAAAAGTGAGTTATAGATATATCATGGTCATTGAAAGCAAGTCTAAGAAGAGGTAGATCTGTTCTATGTGCACTATTTCTATGCTTCCCATTCTTTAGTCTCGTTTTTGTGTCTTTTACTTTCGGTTTTGTACACCAGCTTCTTGGAAACAGCAGTTGAGACAATCCCCACCTGGATTAACATCCATTCCTTGCTGTCTAATATTTTTTTATCCATGCTGCAAGCTACATTTTGAAATACTTGCATAACTTTATGAGCTGTGTTGTAGTTAATGTTTGCATGCGCTAATTAGCATTTACCTAGCATCCGCTGTGGGAATTCCTTGTCACCTGTTAGCATTCTGCTAACTGATGTTTTGGGGTCTATTTTCATTTGAAGATATGGAAATATGGATACCGCCCAACCCTTTTCCACAGGCCTACGTCCATGGCCGTGCAGATCCCTGGTTCCATCCCCAATTGAACCCTATTCCCTAGTGCACTTGGTCATTCCACCAATTCGGTGTCTTTGATATGTGTAACTTGGTGGAAAATAACATTTGATTTCACCTCATTTGAACATTCTGTCAACGCAATAAAAAACATGTTTTCCATCTCAAAAATGACTATAGTAAGTGCCAAATAAAGTAAAAGGGTTGACCGTAACAGGGTTGACGGTTTCATCTTAAAATCAGCCATAAATTCCCTTGCGACTGAGGAAATGGAAGCTTGTTGTGTACCACAGGGAGGGGCAATTGAGTGTCATGAAATGAAATTGTTGAAACAAGCTTCAGAGCGTTCAGTTCACGTAACAGGGTTGACCTTAAAATGAGGGACAGGGTTTTTTTCCCATTAAAATGAATCACATTAAATAAATCATCTTCAGAAATGACTGTCAAAGCAACAAAATATCTAGGAATTCACAATGATGGTGAACTTCGAGAAATCTTGGAGGTTAAGTGGGTTAAAATATTCCTGGAAGTCACAGAGGGTGGATGGAGTGAAATGCCAAAAGTCTTTATTTTCATATTTAAAACACATCTGATTTATTGAATTCTCCATGTTTCCTATATTAAAAAGGGCACTTCATTGAATATAACAGGCTTTTAAAAACATTTCTACTTAAATTATCAAAAAGGCTCTCATTTGGGCCCTGGTCAAAAGTAGAGTAAAGAGGGAATAGGGTTCCATTTGATCCAATCTGCTCCTAGCCCTGAAGAGATAGGAAAACCCAGTCCCATGGTCACGTAACCTCAGCCAACATAAGGAACAAATTAGCCAACTGGGGTATTCACTCAACAAACTCATAGGTCTATGACATACTATGAATCCCTCTTGGTTTTATGATACGGGAATCGGAGTTGAGTGGAGTTATTAAAATGAGCAGTCAGCATTATTAGCTCCATGTTCTGACTTGAGTTGGTTACATTCCCGTGGTTATGTAAAGGTCACACATGGACTGCACCCTCTTCTTTATTTAGGGCACTACTTTTGACCACGGGCCATAGGGAATAAGGCTCTGGTCAAAAGTAGTGCACTATGCAGGGAATAGGTTGTCATTTGGGTTTCAGCCACTGTGCCAGATAGCCTTCCTCTACTCCCTGAGCACATTCCTTCTCGCTGCGCTACCAGGGTGTTGGACAGCAAACTCAGGCAAAAACCTTTTGGATGGGGAACACCACCATTTATGGCTTGGCACAAAAGATTCTCTCATGCGCGCGCACACACACACACACACACACACACACACACACACACACACACACACACACACACACACACACACACACACACACACACACACACACACACACACACACACACACACACACACACACACACACACACACACACACACACACACACACACACAGCTAATGCAATAAGCTTGAGCTCCTCCGCTTGCTAAAATATTCACTGCAGTAGGTCGACAGCAGTGCTTGTGACGCATCTCACACTCAGGATGTGTCAATTGCGCTGCATGTGTGAAAGTACTGGTAACCAAGTTTGCTTTCTATACCACCACAGTCAAGGATGTAAATGCAACTTGGCCATAGGGAAGACACTTCCATTGAAACTTCAGAACCATTAACCCACAGCTCTGGAAGCATCGTAGAGTGCTGGTCTAGATTCAGTTTAGCCTTTTAGACCACAATGAAAAAAAGTTAACTCTGGTAGAGTATTTGGGAGTCTCAGAGACTCATATCAGAGTCACGAGCAGAGCATGACTGCGTCCCAAATGGCACCCTATTCCCTATGTAGGGTCCTGGTCAAAAGTAGTACACTAGTAAATAGGGAATAGACTGCCATTTTGGGACTGCCCAAGTGTTATTACCCCTTCGATATTACAGAAGTCTTCTGCCCTGGGCCAGGGTTTGCAGTAAGAGCTAGGAAGCCTATAACTTATAGCTGCAGATACCCTTTTCCCCCTGGACAAATCCCGAACACTAAATCAGCTTACTATGACCGTGTTGCTGGGTATGGCCAAGCAGAAACCAAACTGTGATCGTGTTCCAAATGGCATGCTATTAAGTGGCAATAGAGCTCTGGTCAAAAGTAGTGCACTATAAAGGGAATAGGGTGCCATTTGGGACACAGCCTGTCTCTTTTCATAGGAGAAGTCTGAAGTAAAGCTGGCTTAGACCAGCTCTAGACTCCAGGCAGATCCCTGGAGCCGCTCCTTTTTTGGTTTCTAGCTTATAGCAAGTTGTTTCCACAGTAACATCACTTGAGCATGTCATTAAAACACCATACTGTAACTAGGGAAACATAAGAAATGTTAGTCTGCCACCGTCTCTGATGGATTGTACCGCAGCCCCTATGACTGACTCAATTACTCTTACATTGCTGTGGATTTCTCAGTTTTTAAATTTGATTTATTTCACCTTTATTTAACCAGGTAGGCTAGTTGAGAACTAGTTCTCATTTACAACTGCGACCTGGCCAAGATAAAGCATAGCAGTGTGAACAGACAACACAGAGTTACACATGGAGTAAACAATTAACAAGTCAATAACACAGTAGAAAAAAGAGAAAAAAGAGAGTCTATATACATTGTGTGCAAAAGGCATGAGGAGGTAGGCGAATAATTACAATTTTGCAGATTAACACTGGAGTGATAAATGATCAGATGGTCATGTACAGGTAGAGATACTGGTGTGCAAAAGAGCAGAAAAGTAAATAAATATAAACAGTATGGGGATGAGGTAGGTAAATTGGGTGGGCTATTTACCGATAGACTATGTACAGCTGCAGCGATCGGTTAGCTGCTCAGATAGCAGATGTTTGAAGTTGGTGAGGGGAGATAAAAGTCACCAACTTCAGCGATTTTTGCAATTCGTTCCAGTCACAGGCAGCAGAGAACTGGAACGAAAGGCGGCCAAATTAGGTGTTGGCTTTAGGGATGATCAGTGAGATACACCTGCTGGAGCCATCGTGACCAGTGAACTGAGATAAGGCGGAGCTTTACCTAGCATGGACTTGTAGATGACCTGGAGCCAGTGGGTCTGGCGACGAATATGTAGCGAGGGCCAGCCGACTAGAGGATACAGGTCGCAGTGGTGGGTGGTATAAGGTGCTTTAGTAACAAAACGGATGGCACTGTGATAAACTGCATCCAGTTTGCTGAGTAGAGTATTGGAAGCTATTTTTTAGATGACATCGCCGAAGTCGAGGATCGGTAGGATATTCAGTTTTACTAGGGTATGTTTGGTGGCGTGCGTGGAGGCTTTGTTGCGGAATAGAAAGCCGACTCTAGATTTGATTTTAGATTGGAGATGTTTGATATGAGTCTGGAAGGAGACACCTAGGTATGTTTGATACAGTCTAGCCAGACACCTAGGTACTTATAGATGTCCACATATTCTAGGTCGGAACCATCCAAGGTGGTGATACTAGTCGGGCGTGCGGGTGCAGGTAGCGAATGGTTGAAAAGCATGCATTTGGTGTTACTAGTGTTTAAGAGCAGTTGGAGGCCACGGAAGGAGTGTTGTATGACGTTGAAGCTCATTTGGAGGTTAGATAGCACAGTGTCCAAGGAAGGGCCGGAAGTATACAGAATGGTGTCGTCTGCGTAGAGGTGGATCAGGGAATCGCCCGCAGCAAGAGCAACATCATTGATATATACAGAGAAAAGAGTCAGCCCGAGAATTGAACCCTGTGGCACCCCCATAGAGACTGCCAGAGGACCGGACAACATGTCCTCCGATTTGACACACTGAACTCTGTCTGCAACGTAGTTGGTGAACCAGGCAAGGCAGTCATTAGAAAAACCTGGGCTACTGAGTCTCCCAATAAGAATATGGTGATTGACAGAGTCGAAAGCCTTGGCCAGGTCGATGAAGATGGCTGCACAGTACTGTCTTTTATCGATGCCGTTTATGATATCGTTTAGTACCTTGAGCGTGGCTGAGGTAACTATCTTCTTGAATTCAGAGAGAGTGAGAGAATTTTAGTCACAATATGGATATATGATACACTTGTTATTTTCAAGGTGACAGGAAGAAAAAAATTATTTGGGTCTCTACAATCTCTGTTCTAGGCCAAATAACTAGGATATTACTGGCGGTGATAGGGCGGTGCACAATTGGCCCAGCGCCGTCCGGGTTAGGGGAGGGTTTGGCCAGGGTGGTCCTTCATTATAAAATAAGAATTTGTTCTTAACTGACTTGCCTAGTTAAATAAAGGTTAATCCTCCCCATACAGCAATGAAGCAAGGCACACATGACATATTTCCTGAACTGGGGGGCTAAAGGAGTAATAATCCCTATCCATCTACAAGGCCTAGTACAAGACAACAGTGGGCAAACTCACTCACTACCTACCCTGATAGTAATATGTTGTATGTACTGTATCAGTGTTGGCTACTGGGGAGAATGTAGTACATTGACAATGAAGTAATCTTCTAACAGCAAACATCTACAGCCAATACAGTACAGGAAAATCACTTTCAGATGACAAAAGTCCAATAGTCAGAGGGAGCTCTCTAAACATCGAGGAATGGTGAAATGACCCAGTCCACACAGTCAACAGACCTCAATCTAGGGCCTATAGGCCGTAGATGGCATCTTTGCATTCCGTAGGCAGCGGTAAGCCACAGATCTGTAGGCTGTAACTACAGACCAGTGTCTACGGAAGAGTGAGCAATGTTACAGGATCCGTAGTAGACACAGGGCTCATTTTACTGCCTGCCTAGAGAACAAGATCACTTAATAGATTAGTAACAACTTCTGTCAACTGAAAAATCTACCATTGGAGAGAGAAGGGAAAGAGACCATTAAATAATGTTGATCAGCAGCTATACTTTTATAAATTGATGGTATTCTGGAAGACAGATGCTGTCACAGTTGGTTTTAGGTACAAAGAGGCCAAAGGTAAGCGTTATAGAAAGATCATTCTATATAATGCCACACCTCTGAGTGAGTATGAAGCTACAGTTTGTAAGGTAGGCCATCAGTATGTAGAGCCAAAGCTGTACCACAGAGATCAATGGACATACTCAGTGAATACTCATTAGAATAGACTCCATGAAGTCACCAAACAAGCACACCGCATACCTCTCCACATGAAGGAGTTAAGTGGAACAGACGGTTGTTCAGATGACCCACTGTTGTGTTCACGTTTCCTTCATAAATACTATAAGAGCATTTACTGGCAACTACAGTGTCTCTTGTAGAAAGCAGAAGTACAACAGTACATCTTCTTGGATTGTGCCCAACTGGTACCTATATTCCCTTTATAAGGCATTACTTTTGACCAGGGCTCATAAGGTGTGAAAAAAGGAACAAGGTGTGTTGATTTTAAACAAAGAGGCCAGGCAGTACTAGGCAATACACTATAAACACCTAGATCTTTTAAGTGACAGACAGGTTTTAAAGTGGCAAGCAGGCGAGGAGTGGGGAGAACATTTCTTCATTCTCACAGATTTATGACAAAGAGGCAATCAGAGGGAACAGCTGATGCTTGGCCAATAACCGGCAGGATTCCAATCCCAGAGATGTGTTTTGTGTCCCAAATGGCACCCTATTCCGTAACAGGGCCTATAGGGCTCTGGTCAAAAGTAGTGCACTACATAGGGAATAGGGTGCCATTTGGGACTCATTCGTGATGTGACCTTAGTGAGAGAGGCTCCCTCTTACCATCCTTTACCTAGTTCATTACAGCACGTAACTCAGGGTTTAGGGCTCCCGAGTGGCACAGCGGTCTAAAGCACTGCATCTCAGTGCAAGAGCTGTCACTACAGTCCCTGGTTCAAATCCAGGCTGTATCACATCGGCTGTAATTGGGAGTCCCATAGGGCGGGGCACAATTGGCCCAGCGTTGTCCGGGTTTGGCCCGGGGTAGGAAGTCATTGTAAATAAGAATTTGTTCTTAACTGACTTGCCTAGTTAAAGAAAGGTTAAATAGAAAGGTTGTAGCTGGGGATTCATACATTGGCTAGATGGATGAGCCACATGCCATAAATGAGCATGGCTTCAAACTTGGTTGGTTATGAATGTGAAAGAGACGTGTGGCATATTCTGAGAGATTTTTCCACTGATCTTTTTTCAGATGCAAATATTGTGTAGATCGTAAACGTAGGTGCAAATTTAAAACTTGCTCTGCACAAGCTGTTGTGGTCTGAGTAGGCTATGAGGGGATTTGATGATCTGGACAGGGTTACCCCGGTGGAAGAAGTTTGTACCGGGTAAAAAGTGATTGAATTCGTTTTGGAACCGGGCTGCCTCCCGGTGTGAGCCCGGTGCCCCGTTCAAAGCCTGAGGCGATGTCGGCTCAAAACAAAAGTGACGTAGACTAGGCTAGATTAAGCACGTGTTCACGTGAAAAGGCCATTTCTCTTGATAACAATTATTTATCTGCATTCCCAATTAAAACTAGTTTGAAAATTATACAATTTATTTGATGGAAAGTGGTGCATGTTTCTTGACGATGCACCATGCTGCCTTGTTGACAACATGACCGAGCGGCACGGATTACGGTTCGATTTGAAAAGGGCGCTCCTTCCTCACCATTTTTGTCCATTCATGTCACGGGCCATAGACCAGTGCACAGCGGCCCAGGTTAATAGAATTTACTCTGTTATCCGAGTGTTCACTGTCGTCTAATGACAAGGGAGACTATTTAATTTACATATAGGTAATCATAGGTTTAGGCTATGTGAAAACCATTGCAATGAATACATTCCCTAATTTCGGTAATAACTGCAGGTATGATAAATACAGATTCATTTGGCACTGGCAGCAATACACATAGGCCTATTCTACAGCACTGATTAGGCTACTGAAAATGTGTAATTTATTTATTTTGTGCATAAAATAAAACTGTCTACATTGAGTTTAGACAGGCAGCCAAATTCTGCCCCCCCCCCTAAATTTGACTTTTGGCCAATCAGATTAGTTCTGAAAAATACCTTAAGTGAAAAGATCTGATGGAACTGGTCAAAAGACTAATTGGTGGAAAAAAGATCAGTATTGGGATGCCTGTGTGAACGCAGCCATTATAGCCTGAACCGTGAGAGGACAATGTCAGCTGTGAATCCAAATGTAGGATTTTTGTAGACAGTCTGCTACACAGAAACCTACGGTACATATTGTTCAAATAAGCGACTTAATTGAAAGGTTGGCCGAAGATTCATTGTCGACTAAACGTGACATTTGTGTGACATTTAAAATGGGCTTTTAATTAAATAATTACGAGATGTGCGTATATGCCAATATGGCATCAACGTGTTGACACAACCCGTGGAACCGCAATTGAATCACAGCAATCCAAATTCATGATTTCTTCTGAGCGAAAAATACCAATCTTCGTTGTTTGATATTGGGGAATCAAATAATAAACTGCACAATGTTGGTTTTGCTGCGATTGGACATGCGACGGAATTCTAGAAATACAACTGAATAGCATATGTTGGGGAAAAAACAAGAAATTGCATATTTACCTGGTCGAGGGGGAGATTGATGATTTCGCTTATGGGTTGCAGCAAACTGGATCCAGTGCATGCCGGTGACACTGTTTCAGTAGCCATGATTCAGTGAGTGTTGAGAGAGTCCCTCTGCTCCCCTTCCCCTCTGACAGTGGATCCCCGATTCGCCCCGACTCTGATCCTACATCCACCGCTGTAGCTGCTGTTTGCTGCTGGCCACTACTGGCTGTCGGTTGCTCTACAGCACCTTCTAGGCGGAAATACTTCCCAAATCAACCATCATTTGGGCGGGGAAGGATTCGGCTCATCTCCGCTTTAGACAATGGTTTGTGACAATGTCAGTACCATATAGGCTGGACTAAATAGGCGTTGGTGCCACTAATAAGTCTAAAAAGTATAAATGGATCTTTAATTCTCCGTTTCCAGTTGAAATAGGCTACTTTTTATTCACGTTATTTCATTTCTCTTGTAGTCCAAAATGTAACTTTTTTTCTTTATAAATAGCATACTAAAATTTTATATTAAGCGCAGGTCCTCAATATGAAGCTCTGCTTCCGCGCACACTGAACGCAAAATAAGATGCTGCGCTGCTGTCCCCTCGCAGTGTCACTGTTATTCACCCCAGTCCTGAAGGTGGAGGCAAAGCAACATCGTAAACTACAACGTACTTCATAGAATTAGACGAGGAACCCCGACATCCTCTGCGTTTCTAAGAATCTCGTTGGCTGAACATCATCACGTGACGCCAACTTCCGGCCTGAAAATATATTTTTCCTGTCCAAGAAACGTGAATTTGAGATAAACAAACGTTATCTTTCATTTAGCTACGAAACGTTCGAATGTAGGTGGTGGTAGCCACATTACATTTTACCATGGTGAAATGCGTGGTCCAGGGGTGTCCTAATCGAAGTGACAATAATAAAGGAGCGTTTCCGAATCGTCCTTCCAAGAGGTTTTTCAATTTTCCTAATGACCAGGCTCGGGTGAAAGTGTGGCTTGCCGCACTGCGAGAAACGGAGAAGGAGGATTCAACAGAGGAGCACCGAATATGTGAAGACCACTTTCTGACAGACCACATAACACCACGCGGAATAAGCGAGGATGCCATTCCTATCATGCCCCCATACCTCGACGGGCCACTGAGTCTGATCAGCCCGTGGGGCGAGGACTCTTCTGACGAAGAGGAATTCGTGGATGATGATGCTTCGGCTATGCACGTAAGGATGTGCTCATCATTTTGACAGCTTTCTTACTCCATTCATTGTAGTCGTTTTAACTTTGACCAACCCCTGTCTATATGTATTCTATTTACAGAATGACGATGTTAAAGAAAAATATGAGAGTCAGGCCGAGACAGAACCATCTGCATCTAGGTAAGGTTGCAGCACTCTAGCCTGTATTTAGGATAAAAATAGCAAATATAAGCATTCATCCTTTTGTGTTTTTAATGCACACATGCATTGTGCACACAAGGCCTATTTCAGTGTTTTTTTTATTTAAAAAATGATCCTCTTCACTCTAGGTTCCGTGAACTGGTTGAAGGCACCAAGACAAAGACAAGACAAGGTATGGGTAATCATCTTTACTGAAAAATAATGTTGCTTCCGTGCCTTTGACAAAGACTTTATCCCAAATGGCAGCCTATCTCCTATATAGTGCACTACTTTTCACCAGGGCCTTTTAATAAACTATATAGGGAATAGGGTGCCATTTAGGATGCAGGTAATGTCAAATCAAAGTATATTTTTGGCTTTGATGCAATGTTTACCTTTTTCCTACTGTAGTCGGTGCTTCTACTGAACCCAAGCCAGTGTTACCGTACACCAGTAAGGGATTTGTCCGCCAGGATCTATCCCTGGCTCTGTTGACCAAGAAGTTCCTAAGGCTGATGAGTGGCGCCCCTCATGGTATCATGGACCTCAACCTCGCAGCACAGAATCTCCACACACGCAAACGGAGGGTATATGACATCACCAACTGCCTGGAGGGGATCAAGCTCATCCAGAAACAATCGGCCAACAAGATCAAGTGGATGTGAGTAGTATATCTTCACCACACCGCCTCTTTGCCAGTCTGTGCTCTCACCTTCTGTGTTTATGTGTCTGTTTTGACAGGATGTGTTCATGCAGGGTTGTATTCATTAGGCACCAAATGGAATAAAACAGACTAAAATAGGAACTGAACTTGTCCAATAAGAAAGATTTATTTTCATGTTCTGTTGCAAAACTTTTGTTATATGTTTTCTGTTGCGTTCCCTGGTGAATATGCGACCCCCAGGTCAACTTGCATGGTTGCAAGGGGATGATCTGTATTCTGTGTGGTTTCCTCCTCTCCCTCCCCAGAGGTCTGTGTCCAGTCACCAGTTTTGTTGGGCCGAAGCAGAGGCTTCAGCGGGAGCTGCAGAACCTGAAGACGGTGGAGGAGAGTCTAGATGCGCTCATCAAGACCTGTGCCCAGCAGCTCTTTGACATGACCGACAGTTTGGACAACATAGAATATCCTTTTAGAAAAGCATACAGTACATTTCACCTCTTACATGGGTTTCGATTCTCAAACCTTTTCCAGGAGTGTGCACTTGCACACTCGCCATCATGGATTGAAAAGCATAGGATTTGCCTGGAGGAAGTTTCCACCATTGTGAAATCCATGTGAGAAAGTGCAACTGTAAATTAACCTACGTTTCAGTTCACAATCATCAGGAATTAACCATACTGTGCCCAAACATTGGTTCAGTCACCTCAGTGTCTACTAAAGTACAAGGGTGTTATGTATCCTGCTGGTGTATACTCTTTAACTCCCTCTGTACATTAGCCTACGTGACGCACAGTGACATCAGTGCTATCAAGGTGTTCCAGGAACAGACGGTCGTTGCCATCAAGGCCCCGGAAGAGACCAAGCTGGAGGTGCCAACACCCAAGGAGGTACAGTAAGCCCTGGAGGGCCAACCACAACCCTGCTTTAAGCATGAAACAACTGAGAATCTGAGGGAGGATAGACTGCCGATAGGTACTTATCGCAGTATGAGGCCTTCCTTCTCTTGCTAGAACAAAAGACGTACCTGCTGTGTACTGACCTGGTACCAACCAAACTGCCGTTTCTACTTGTAGAATTGTAATCCTCTGCAGTGGCAGACAACTCGACTTTTAGCCAATTAGAGAACACGGACCTCCACGTGGGGGAGCCAACAGGAGTGACAAGAAAAAGGAAGAAAGATGGCACTTTTTCCTGTCTAATCCACCCTTTTCATCAGAGTTGTTCGAACTAAAACAAAAAGCTACATAATACATTTTTTAGAGCAAGTCTAGCAAAAGAGTGTTGTGATTGAAGATGGATTTTTTTTATTTGGTTTGCTAATGTGCACTTATTAGCAAATGTTAGCTTGCTAACTGAGCAAGTCAGTCTTAATATCAAACGAATGGGGTGGTAATAAGTTAAACACAATGCTTTACCACTCTAGCTATCTGGCCATTGTAGCTAGTAACATTACAATTCAATCACAATGGATTTGTTTCCATGAAGCAGCTGCCTGTAGCTCACTGCCGAGAGTAAATGCGGCGTCTTTGCTTAGCAAGCACAACAGCTAGCTAGCGAATCATGCTAACAGCTAGTGAAAATGTATCTATGGGCTTTATGCGATTATGGAGAGTGAATTAACATGTTTTGTCATCTTGCTAGCTGTGGCCATCTAGGTAATTGCAACATTAGCGCAGCTATAGCTAACATTGACTAGACCATAAAGCACCAACGCTACTGCAACCTTTTGGTTCAGAGTATTTTAACAAGGCTGATTGGCTGACAACTTCAAGATCTTTGCTGTGTGAACACAAGAGATTGGCTGCCGACACTGTAAAGAGGTGCTAAGTACTGTCTGCAGGGAAACGTTTGACAATCCTACTGCTTTTACAGACCTTGATTGTGTTCATTAGGAAACGCATTAGCAAACCATTGTGCAAAACACTTGCTTGTCTTATTGGACAAGTTCGCGTAGTACCGCTCTGTTTCGGACCATTTTGTGCCCATTGAACACAACTCTGTTGCAGTACATGCATACGTATTCACTCATGATGGACTGATGCCATCTAAACAGTTGCAGAATCGGTACTAATTCTAAACCAATTAGTCTGTTGATTGGCTGAACTAATCACTTTGAATTGTTTACATTTTAGGATGGCATCCAAATCCACCTGAAGGGAGGCAGGGGACCAATCAAAGTGCTGACCTGTGAGATGGACGGGCCTCAACGTGCCACACAGGGAAGTGGAAAGACAACCGTCTTTCTATCACTGGAGGAGAGCCGGATTAAGACCATGCGTCTGCACACAGGTAACAGCATAGATGTGCTTTTCAATCACTCAATCAAATTAATCAATTGTTAAGCTATATTAGGTGCCCCAGACATTTAATTACAACTATGTAAAGTACCTTGATATGTCCTACTCTGTAAGAATGGGATTATGCCATGATTGGACTGGAACATTGAGTGTGTTCCCCACTGCAAGCAGCAGAGAGAGCTGTTTACTATAAAATAGGCTTGGGGAATACTGTATCAAATGAGGTCAGTTTTCTCACAAAAGGAAAGTTATGAAAGTATATACAAGGCTCAAAAAAATAAAGGGAACACTAAAATAACACATCCTAGATCTGAATGAATGAAATATTCTTATTAAATACTTTTTTCTTTACATAGTTGAATGTGCTGACAACAAAATCACCCAAAATGATCAATGGAAATCAAATTGATCAACCCATGGAGGTCTGGATTTGGAGTCACACTCAAAATTAAAGTGGAAAACCACACTACAGGCTGATCCAACTTTGATGTAATGTCCTTAAAACAAGTCCAAATTAGGCTTAGTAGTGTGTGTGGCCTCCGCGTGCCTGTATGACCTCCCTACAACGCCTGGGCATGCTCCTGATGAGGTGGCGGATGGTCTCCTGAGGGATCTCCTCCGAGACCTGGACTAAAGCATCCGCCAACTCCTGGACAGTCTGTGGTGCAACGTGGCGTTGGTGGATGGAGCAAGACATGATGTCCCAGATGTGCTCAATTGGATTCAGGTCTGGGGAACGGGCGGGCCAGTCCATAGCATCAATGCCTTCCTCTTACAGGAACTGCTGACACACTCCAGCCACATGAGGTTTAGCATTGTCAGACACATGAGGTTTAGCAACCCAGGGCCAACCACACCAATATATGGTCTCACAAGGGGTCTGAGGATCTCATCTGGGTAACTAATGGCAGACAGGCTACCTCTGGCGAGTACATGGAGGGCTGTGCGGCCCCCCCAAAGAAATGCCACCCCACACCATGACTGACCCACAGCAAACCGGTCATGCTGGAGGATGTTGCAGGCAGCAGAACGTTCTCCACGGCGTCTAGAGACTGTCACGTCTGTCACATGTGCTCAGTGTGAACCTGCTTTCATCTATGAAGAGCACACGGCACCAGTGGCGAATTTGCCAATCTTGGTGTTCTCTGGCAAATGCCAAATGTCCTGCACGGTGTTGGGCTGTAAGCACAACCCCTCAAACGGTTTCTGCTGGAGGTCATTTTGCTGGGCTCTGGCAGTGCTCCTCCTTGCACAAAGGCGGAGGTAGCGGTCCTGCTGCTGGGTTGTTGCCCTCCTACGGCCTCCTCCACGTCTCCTGATGTACTGGCCTGTCTCCTGGTAGCGCCTCCATGCTCTGGACACTATGCTGACAGACACAGCAAACCTTCTTGCTACATCTCGCATTGATGTGCCATCCTGGATGAGCTTCACTACCTGAGCCACTTGTGTGGGTTGTAGACTCAGTCTCATGCTACGACTAGAGTGAAAGCACTGCCAGCATTCAAAAGTGACCAAGACATCAGCTGGGAAGCATAGGAACTGAGAAGTGGTCTGTGGTCACCACCTGCAGAACCACTCCTTTACTGGGGGTGTCTTGCTAATTGCCTATAATTTCCACCTGTTGTCTATTCCAATTGCACAACAGGTTGTGAAATGTATTGTCAATCAGTGTTGCTTCCTAAGTGGACAGTTTGATTTCACAGAAGTGTGATTGACTTGGAGTTACAGTGTGTTGTTTAAGTGTTCCCTTTATTTTTTTGAGCAGTGTATTTTGTTGTGGTCAACAAATCAACTGTTAATTTCTCCTTCTGTAGGGGCCTCTGCATCACAGAATGCTGTACAGAGTGGATAGTCTTTCGTTATGGTAGTATGCTGCACTGTCACATTGTCCTCATTGGATGTTTTTGTCTCACTGTTTGGACTCTGACTCCACATTCTGACATTGTCACTTTGGGAAGAGGCCATTTTTGTCATTTTTAAAAATATATTTTTCTGTGTAAAATGCCAACTATTCCTCGTATGACTTGATTGTAAAAAGTGCACATAAGTCATGAAATCACAAGCTTTATTTTTATACATGTAGTTTTGAGTTTACAGTCTATCCTCACTCAGATTCTCAGTTGTTTCATGCTTAAAGCAGGGTTGTGGTTGGCCCTCCAGGGCTTACTGTACTAAAGTGGTTGCAGTACACTACTGTATTACTGTACTTTTCAGTCATCTTCAAATGTTTGCAAAATGGTGGACAGTGTCAATGTGACAGCTATAGTCATTAGAAAGTAACACATGCTCATGTACATAAAGTTAAATTTTCCAAGCAGTTTCATCATGTACCTTAGTGGATTGGAACAGTTGTATGTTATTTGTTTCATCTAACTATTCTGAATGCCCTATTAAAAGTTGTTTGTCTTTCTGGGTTTTTTAAAAATTCTGTTATTACTAATTAAGAAAACACTTCCAATGCATCCTCTTATGAATAAACTCACTTGTATATAAAAACATATCTAACCCTTATTTTATTAATTATCTCCATGTGCAACATCCTGGCTAAATTTCTATTTATGAGGTACACGATTTTGACATGTAATTAAAGAATAGTATTTCAAAAATCGTTATCATTCCTATGGTGAGACATCTTATCCACTATGTTTGTCATTGCTAGTGAGTCCTGGAAAGCCAACTGAGCAAAGGGAAATCCATCGATGCTCCTATTCGTTCAAACATGCCAATTCACTCGTTTGTCCCTCCCCTTTCTATACTCAGGTTGACGCTCCATTGACTATGCGCCCAGTACAGGTTGTTTCGTGGGCTAAGACAAACTGTAATAATGAAATATTGTATTTTTGTCTTGGATACAAGGATAACACACAAATAAACAGACATTTCACTACTGTAGTTTTGACTGGATCGACGCGGATAGCGGAATGGCAAACTTGGAGTAGCCGAACAAATCCTATGGCACACCAGTTTTTTTTTGTTTTTGTGAAACTTAATTAAGGCTTGGGATATAACTTATTTTATAGACATTTAAAGTGAGCGAAGATGCCTCAGCCGGAGTTGATCACGGTAACGGAATTTGTGGCCGAAACTAATGAGGACTACAAAGCGCCCACAACCTCCAACTTCACCACTCGGATGTCGCATTGTCGGAACGCGGTGGCAGCATTGGAAGAGGTGGGTGCAGGACACCGCCGTGTGAAAAGTAGCAATATACTGTAATCGACTTTACATTATTAAAGGTTTTCTTATAATCAAATGTGCGCCTTTACGCACAAAGTAACCGAATTTTCCCACATCTAGTTAGTTTAGTTTCCCTTCAAGTGATACGGATTTAACTTCTGAAAACAAAAGAGGAACGGAAAAAGACCTCTGAGAAGTCAAATCATTTTTTTCTTATCCTGCTTTCTTATTCCCCAAAAGTGTCCAAGTGCTCATAAAACGCAAAAGTTTATAGGCTATTTAATTCGGACCCAATTCTAATTAGAAATATATATACCGAAAATGTAGTTGAACATTCCTTTGTAAAGATGTAATTACTGTAGGCTACTATGACCTCATGTAGAAATGCTTTATCCCCGTTGTGAGGAATCTATCTTATCTGTTAGCCTACTGCCTATGAGGCAGTTTCACTTTGAAAACAGTGTGTGGACACTTCCCACGTTGAGGCTTGGGCCCTTTACACACTTGAATAGTAGTACCACACCTTTAATACAGAGTGGGTCTTTCACACTTCCATATCATTGGAATTGGATTTCCTTGATATATCCCAAATGGCACTGCTATGGCTCTGGTCTAATGAGTGCACTATAAAGGGAATAGTATGCCGTTTGAGACATAAACCTTGTGTTCGCATTAGGCCTATTGTCATGCACAAACATAAACCTTGTGTTCGCATTAGGCCTATTGTCATGCACGGTAGATCACGATGGGTACTTCTATGGCATCCCTGGCATCTGTTGGCATCCAGATCCGCTCCTGAATGCTGTCTGGCGATGTCCTGTTGCCCCAAGCCAGGCTGGTAATAAGAACATGGTCTGTCAATGCCACAGATACGCTACTGGCCTTTGGGGAGGCTGTATGAATCACTGGATTGTTATAGTGTAGGCCCTATCCATTTTAGAGCAAACTGTTTTTGCGCAATGGAGGAAGTCACACACACACATAGCCCTATGAGAGGATCTGCTGATATGTGTACAGTGTTGCATACAGAATATACCACATGAGGAGAGCTGACTAGAGAACACTTGTAAGTGTTACATTAACTGTAATCTTGTCAAAACAAAGAAGTGTTGTATTGCAACGACTTTCCCTGTTTCACAACTGATAGTCTGAAACAGAATGCCAGTCTTTAGCTTCCCCTTTCCCCCATTAGATTTCACAGTTGACAGTGAACACACTGTGTTTATCAAGTTGGACACACAAATGCATACACACACACACACACACACACACACACACACACACACACACACACACACACACACACACACACACACACACACACACACACACACACACACACACACACACACACACACACACACACGTTACACTCACGTTGATAAATTGACACAAACGTCCAGAACACACAGCCGGCAGGCAGCAGTAATGGCGATCATTACATCAAGTCGACTGACAGGCAGCACTCCCTTTCCAGTTCCTCTTGTCTGCCTGACATTGCCTGTAGCAGCCCACTGTGGCTGCCTGTTGTCATCTGCTTGTAGCCTTATATGGCTGCCTGCCTGTTGAGGACAGTAATCGCTGTGGACTGGAGTGTCATGCTGTTGCTTCTTTGTGATGTGTGGTGGGCAGTTCACTTCAGCTCTGTTCCAGGGTGCCACAGATTGTTTTCACATATACAGTTGAAGTCGGAAGTTTACATACACTTTAGCCAAATACATTCAAACTCGGTATTTCACAATTCCTGACATTTAATCCAAGTAAATATTCCCTGTTTTATGTCAGGTACAATCACCACTTTATTTTAAGAATGTGAAATAATAGTAGAAATAATTATTTATTTCAGCTTTATTTCTTTCATCACATCCCCAGTGGGTCAGAAGTGTACATACACTCAAATAGTATTTGGTAGCATTGCCTTTAAATTGTTGAACTTGGGTCAAAAGTTTCGGGTAGCCTTCCACAAGCTTCCCACAATAAGTTGGGAGAATTTTGGCCCATTCCTCCTGACAGAGCTAGTGTAACTGAGTAAGGTTTGTAAGGACTCCTTGCTCGCACACGCTTTTTCAGTTCTGCCCACAAATGTTCTTTATGATTGAGGTCAAGGCTTTGTGATGGCCACTCCAATACCTTGACTTTATTGTTCTTAAGCCATTTTGCTACAACTTTGAAAGTTGTTTTGGTCCACTTGGAAGATCCATTTGAGACCAAGTTTTAATTTCCTAAATGATGTCTTGAGATGTTGCTTCAATATATCCACATAATTTCCCTCTCTCATGATGCCATCTATTTTGTGAAGTGCACCAGTCCCTCCTGCAGCAAAGCACCCCCACAACGGGCTTCACAATTGGGATGGTGTTCCTCGACTTGCAAGCCTCCCCATTTTTCCTCCAAACATAACGATGGTCATTATGGCCAAACAGTTCTATTTTTGTTTCATCAGACCAGAGGACATTTCTCCAAAAAGTACTGTAGTCTGGCTTTTTTTGGGGCGGTTTTGGAGCAATGGCTTCTTCCTTGCTGAGCGGCCTTTCAGGTTATGTCGAAATAGGACTCGTTTTACTGTGGATATAGATACATTTGTACCTGTTTTCTCCAGCATCTTAACAAGATCATTTTCACACCAAAATTAATCTATAGGACGTCTCCTTCCTGAGCGGAATGACGGCTTTGTGGTCCCATGGTGTTTATACTTGCGCACTATTGTTTGTACAGATGAACGTGGTACCTTCAGGCATTTGGAAATTGCTCCCAAGGATGAACCAGACTTGTGGAGGTCTACAATTTTTTTTCTGAGGTCTTGGCTCATTTCTTTTGATTTTCCTATGATGTCAAGCAAAGAGGCACTGAGTTGAAAGGGAGGCCTTGAAATACATCCACAGGTGCACCTCCAATTGACTCAAATTATGTCAATTAGCCTCTGAAGCTTCTAAAGCCATGACATCATTTTCTGGAATTTTCCAAGCTGTTCAAAGGCGTAGTCAACTTAGTGTATGTAATCTTCTGACCCACTGGAATTGTGATACAGTGATTTATAAGTTAAATAATCTGTCTGTAGTCAATTGTTGGAAAAATGACTTGTGTCATGCACAAAGTAGATGCACTAACATACTTGCAAAACTATAGTTTGTTAACAAGAAATGTGTGAAGTGGTTGAAAAACGAGTTTTAGTGACTCCACCCTAAGTGTATGTAAACTTCCGACTTCAACTGTAGTCCTCTTTAAAATAACCGATCTCAGTCCTCTTTAAAGTGAACTCTGGGGTAAAAATACATAGATATATATCTCAGTTCTCTTTGTATTCACACTGTCCTTACCTTTGAATGAGGACTCAACTTTTTTGCCAGTTCACTTCACCAATGTTTTTGGTCCAAGTCCTCTTTGCATTCCCATTAATATGTTTAGAAAATAACTAAGATCTATTTCCAACATTCACTCAATGCACTGTGGGTTTTTACCATTCAATCATAATGTGATGTCAGACAGCTAGATATACCATATACCTACGGTGCCTTCGGAAAGTATTCAGACCCCTTGACTTTTTCCACATTTTGTTACATACAGCCTTATTCTAAAACTGATTAAATAAAAATAAATCCTAATCAATCTACACACAATACCCCATAATGACAAAATTAAAACAGTTTTTTAGGAATTTTTGCTAATTTATAAATACAAAAACAGAAATACCTTATTTACATAAGTATTCAGACCATTTGCTATGAGACTCGAAATTGAGCTCATGTGCATCCTGTTTCCATTGATCATCGTTTCTTCAACTGAACAATCAGGGGGGATGCGCCTTGGTCAGGTGACCAAGAACCCGATAGCTCTTCTGTGGAGATGGGAGAACCTTCCAGAAGGACAGCCATCTCTGCAGCACTCCACCAATCAGGCCTTTATGGTAGAGTGGCCAGACAGAACCCACTCCTCAGTACATGACAGCCCGCTTGGAGTTTGACTAAAGGCAACAAAAGATGCTCAGATCATGAGAAACAAGATTCTCTGGTCTGATGAAACCGAGATTGCACTCTGACCTGAATCCCAAGCGTCACGACTGGAGGAAACCTTCAGTGGCAGGGACTGGGAGACTAGTCAGGATCGAGAGAAAGATGAACAAAGCAAAGTGAGATCATTGATGAAAACCTGCTCCAGAGTGCTCAGGACCTCAGACTGGGGCTAAGGTTCATCTTCAATAGGACAATGACCCTAAACACACAGCCAAGACAACACAGGAGTGGCTTCAGGACAAGTCTTTGAATGTCCGGATTTTGTCCCGATAGAACATCTCTGGAGAGACCTGAAAATAGCTGTGCAGTAACGCTCCCCATCCAACCTGACAGAGTTTGAGAGGATCTGCAGAGAAGAATGGGAATCCTTGAGGTGAGCTGGGTTGCGGGCTGATCCCGTTCGCCAGTTGAACGGTGTTTATTCCGACACATTGGTGTGTGGCTGGCTTCCGGGTGTTAGGGAGCTGGATTAGGCTGGTCATGTTTCAGAGGACATTCATTTTTTTTTCTCTCTCTCTCTCTCTCTCTCTCTCTCTCTCTCTCTCTCTCTCTCTCTCTCTCTCTCTCTCTCTCTCTCTCTCTCTCTCTCTCTCTCTCTCTCTCTCTCTCTCTCTCTCTCTCATATATAGATTTCTTTTATTTAACTAGGCAAGTCAGTTAAGAACAAATTCTTATTTACAATGACGGCGTACACCGGCCAAACCTTAAACTAGGCAACACTGGGCCAATTGTCCGCCGCCCTATGGGACTCCCAATCACTTCCGGTTGTGATACAGCCTGGAATTGAACCAGGGTCTGTAGTGCTGCCTCTAGCACTGAGATGCAGTGCCTTAGACCGCTGCGCCACTCGGGAGCCCACCAGTTACATAACCTTAGTAGCAGAGAGGAAGGGACCTAATCCAATTACTTATATCAATCATTTCTCCAGACCAGTTCTAGTGCATATACTGTCATGCATTTAGTCTTACCTGTCTTGTCATAGCAAAATAGGAAAAGACACTAGTTCTACCTTAACAAACCTGTAGTAATAAAGTAATAAATATAGGACAAAACACACATCACAACAAGAGAGACAATGCAACACTACATAAAGACAGACCTAAACACAACAACATAGCAAGGCACCAACACATGACAACACAGCATGGTAGCAACACAACATAACAACAACAAATACATTCATTAAAAATCCTACAATGTGATTTTATGGATTTTTTTCTTCTCATTTTGTCTGTCATAGTTGAAGTGTATCTATGATGAAAATTACAGGGGTCTCTTGTCTTTTTAAGTGGGAGAACTTGCACAATTGGTGGCTGACTATATACTTTTTTGCCCCACTGTATGTTTCATTTGCCTGAATGATTGCCAGTCAGCCTGAGTATGCGTTTGCTGAGCCTTTCGCCAAATGCAATTCTTGAGGTGGAGTAACTCTGCAAGAACATGGTCTAGGGGCTGAACCTGATTTTAATTCTCATTTTCTTTATGGGGAGTGTTTGTTAACAATACCACTGAAATATATAAAAAAAAAGGTCCAAGTGTCTTCGACAGAGAGGGAAGCTGATTCTATACCATTTTTCAGAGGCCAGTTCATGAAGGATAGCTTGCTCATTAAAGGTTTTTAGCAAGAGTCTATGACAAATCAGGACAGGTAATTTCACTGAGCAGCCATTACGAACACAGACTGTAAAACAGTGATCACTAAGGTCACTACAGAAAACACCAGACTGATACCTATCAGGATTATTTGTGAGGTTAACATCGAGGAGAGGAGCATTTTCTGGGTGTTTGGAGTCATACTTTGTGGGATTGGTAATAATCTGAGAAATTGCTTTAGGACTTGGTCAGGTGGTTTAAGCATGTCCCAGTTTAGGTCACCAAGCAGGACAAATTCAGACTTGGTGTAGGGGACCAGGAGAGAGCTTAGGGTACAGCCCGGTGCTGATGGAGGACAGCAGGAGGGGGCTTCAGAGGATGCTTCAAAGACTCCTGCCACTTGTTTGGCCCAAATGCCTCAATACCCTTTACTCCACACCTTAGTGCTAATTGAAATTGTATCTGGTCTGTCCTTGCAAGCCTGGGAGCCTTAACTCAGCATTCAGTCCCCATAAAATAAAATATATCATTGTAATGTACTTTCTTTTCCTTTTTTCTTTTTCTTCTTGGCTTTCAAAATAGTATCAGACCGAACACTACTCACTCAGTTCCAGGTTGGATGGTGTCCTCAGGTCTCTTTGCTAGAACACCCTCCGTATCGCTTGGAAAAAGAAAAACCTTGGAAGCAGTTATCTCTTCAGTTAATTTTGGTCAAAATTAGGTTGTAGGTTTGAAGTTTTGATCTGGAGCGAAGGCCATGCTGTGGAGGGTAGCATCCTGCACATGTACCTGCTGAAAAATCCAAGTTTATCTAACTCCAAATCTATCCTTTTGTAAAAAAGCTCACATGCAGCCGTGTCACTCTCTCTGAGGGGGGCGTGTCTCTAATGCTATGCAATTGAAAATTGTACTTCCAATGTAGGCTACTGCCCCTTTAAGAGCTAGAAAATATTTTGTACCCTATGTTGTGATTCTTAGCAAATATGTTGTCAACTTCTCACACTATTCAAACGACACAATGGAATAAACCGTTTATGAAGCGATCTTAGCCTATTGATCACATATTGCAAACAAATAATCTAAACTAAAAACACATATTTTGTCATTTCTGCTAATCAATATCCAAAAACAGCACATGTTTTCTTTTGTGAATTTGCACATCATCATTTTGTGGCACCAATGTAAGGGGCGATGGCAGGGGAAACGGTGTTGCAGTAGTCTAGTGTGTGTGTGTGTGTGTGTGTGTGTGTGCGTGCGTGTCTGTGCCAATGTTTGTGTTGCTTCACAGTCCACGCTGTTCCATAAGGTGTTTTTTATCTGTTTTTTTAAATCTAATTTTACTTCTTGTGTCAGTTACTTGATGTGGAATAGCGTTCCATGTAAGTCATGGCTCTATGTAGTACTGTGTGCCTCCCATAGTCTGTTCTGGACTTGGGAACTGTGAAGAGACCTCTTGTGGCATATCTTGTGGGGTATGCATGGGTGTCCGAGCTGTGTGCCAGTAGTTTAGAAAGACAGACAGCTCGGTGCATTCAACATGTCAATACCTCTCATAAATAAAAGTAGTGATTAAGTCAATCTCTCCTCCACTTTCAGCCAGGAGAGATTGACATGCATATTATTAATATTAGCTCTCTGTGTACATCCAAGGGTCAGCCGTGCTGCCCTGTTCTGGGCCAATTGAAATTTTCCTAAGTCCTTTTTTGTGGCACCTGACCACACAACTGAACAGTAGTCAAGGTGTGACAAAACTATGGCCTGTAGGACCTGCCTTGTTTATAGTGTTGATAAGAAGGCAGAGCATCGCTTTATTATAGACAGACTTCTCCTCATCTTAGCTACTACTGCATCATTATGTTTTAACCATGACAGTTTACAATCTACGGTTACTCCAAGCAGTTTAGTCATCTCAACACACACACACACACAGACACACACAGTACGCATGAATTAACTATATACATATTTCTACATTATTTATTACAAGATTTAGTTGAGGTTTAGGGTTTAGTGAGTGTTTTGTTCCAAATACAATGCTTTTAGTTTTGGAAATATTTAGGACTAACTTATGACTTTCTACCCACTGAAATGAACTGCAGCTCTTTGTTGAGTGTTGCAGTCATTTGAGTCGCTGTAGTAGCTGTTGTGTATAGAGGTCGACCGATTCTGATTTTTCAATGCCGATACTGATTATTGGAGGACAAAAAAAAAGCCGATGCCGATTAATCGGACGATTTAAAAAAAATGTATTTGTAATAATGACAATTACAACAATACTGAATGAACACTTATTTTAACTTAATATAATACATCTATAAAATCAATTTAGCCTGAAATAAATAATGAAACATTTTCAATTTGGTTTAAATAATGCAAAAATAAAGTGTTGGAGAAGAAAGTAAAAGTGCAATATGTGCAAGTAAAAGTGTAATACGTTTAAGTTCCTTGCTCAGAACATGAGAACATATGAAAGCTGGTGGTTCCTTTTAACATGAGTCTTCAATATTCCCTGTAAAGAAGTTTTAGGTTGTAGTTATTATAGGAAGTATAGGACTATTTCTCTTTATACCATTTGTATTTCATATACCTTTGACTATTGGATGTTCTTATAGGCACTTTAGTATTGCCAGTGTAACAGTATAGCTTCCGTACCTCTCCTCGCTCCTACCTGGGCTCGAACCAGTAACACAACGACAACAGCCACCCTCGAAGCAGCGTTATCCATGCAGAGCAAGGGGAACAACTACTCCAAGTCTCAGAGCGAGTGACGTTTGAAATGCTATTAGCGCGCACCCCGCTAACTAGCTAGCCATTTCACATCACATCGTTACACCAGCCTAATCTCGGGAGTTGATAGGCTTGAAGTCATAAACAGCAGAGCTGCTGGCAAAACGCACAAAAGTGCTGATTGAATGAATGCTTATTAGCCTGCTGGTGCCTACCATCACTCAGTCAGACTGCTCTATCAAATCATAGACTTAATTATAACATAATAACACACAGAAATGCGAACCTTAGGTCATTAATATGGTCGAATCCGGAAACTATCATCTCGAAAACAAGACGTTTATTCTTTCAGTGAAATACGGAACCGTTCTGTATATTTAGACGGATGGCATCCATCAGTCTAAATATTTCTGTTACATTGCACAACCTTCAATGTTATGTCATAATTACGTACAATTCTGGCAAATTAGTTCGCAATGAGCCAGGCGGCCCAAACTGTTGCATATACCCTGACTCTGTGTGCAATGAATGTAAGAGAAGTGGCACAATTTCACCTGGTTAATATTGCCTGTTGACCTGGATTTCTTTTAGCTAAATATGCAGGTTTAAAAATATATACTTCTGTGTATTGATTTTAAGAAAGGTATTGGTGTTTATGGTTAGGTACACGTTAGAGCAACGACAGTCCTTTTTCGCGAATGCGCACTGCATCGATTATATGCAACGCAGGACACGCTAGATAAACTAGTAATATCATCAACCATGTGTAGTTATAACTAGTGATTATGATTGATTAAGTTTAATGCTAGCTAGCAACTTACCTTGCCTTCTTACTGCATTCGCGTAACAGACGGGCTCCTTGTGAGGCAGGTGGTTAGACCGTTGGACTAGTTAACCGTAAGGTTGCAAGATTGAATCCCTGAGCTGACAAGGTAAAAATCTGTCGTTCTGCCCCTGAACAAGGCAGTTAATTAACCCACTGTTCCTAGGCCGTCATTGAAAATAAGAATGTGTTCTTAACTGATTTGCCTAGTTAAATAAAGATTACATAAAGGTGTAAAAAAAAAGAAAATCTGCAAAATCGGTGTCCAAAATTACCATTCCGATTAATCGGTCGACCTCTAGTTGTGTATAGAGTTGAGTCATTCGCATGCATAGAAACTCTGGCTTTACTCAGTCAGTGGCATGTTGTTAGTAAAAATTGAAAAAAAGCAAGGGGCCTGAACAGCTACCCTGGGGAATTCCTGAATCTAACTGGATTATATTTGATAGGCTTCCATTAAAGAACAACATCTGTGTTCTGTTAAACAAGTATGTCACGCCCTGACCTTAGAGAGCCTTTTTATTTCTCTATTTAGTTAGGTCGGGGTGTGATTTGGGTGGGCATTCTAGTTTTTCTATTTCTTTGTTGGACAGGTATGGTTCCCAATCAGAGGCAGCTGTCTATCGTTGTCTCTGATTGGGGATCATACTTAGACAGCCTTTTTTCCACCTTTAGTTTGTGGGATCTTGTTTGTGTAGTTGCTAACTGCTCTGCATGTAGCTTTATGTTCGTTTTTGTATTTTGTTATTTTTTTGGTGTCATTTAAATAAAAGTAAAATGTACGCCTACCACACTGCACCTTGGTCCAATCCAGCTCTAAACGATCGTGATAGAGATCCACCCACGAACCAAGCAGCATGCCCAGGAGGAGTGGAGGACATCCTGGACGTGGGATGAAATCATGGCAGGAGACAGAAGCCTGCCATGGAAGCAGGCGGAGGCAGCGAAGGAGGAACAGCGATGATGCCGGGGTTCGTGGCCACAAAGACAGCCCAAAGGACAGCCAGAAAAAAATGGGGGAGACACACGGGGTGGTCGGCGGTGCCGAGGTGTGAACCAGAGACAACCTGGGAGGAGGTAGAGAGGTGGTCAGTCGACCCAGGGAGAGTGCCAGAGCACACCTGGGATTCAATAGAACAGTGCGAGGAGGGCTACCGGAGAATGGAGTTGGTGAGGAGTATGCGGCAACGTAGGCGTTTGGAGGAGCATGTCACCAGTCCGGTGCAATCTGTGCCGGTCCCTCACATCAGGCTTCCAGTGCGTTTCCCGGTATGCCCTGTGCCTGCTCCCCGCACTCGCCCTGATGTACATCACCACAGCCCATTACGTCCTGAGCTACCTCCCCGCACTTGCCCTTAGGTGCGTGTCACCAGCCCGGTGCCACCTGTACTGGTCCCACGCTTCAGGCCTCCAGTGTGCCTCCTCAGTCCAGTACGTCCTGTGCCTGCTCCTCGCGCTCGTCCTGAGGTGCGTGTCACCAGCCCGGTACCACCAGTGCCGGCCCCACACACCAAGCCTCCGGCGACATTTCCCAGTCCAGAGCTTCCGGAGAAGTTTCACAGTCCGGAACCTCCAACGACGTTTCACTGTCCGGAACCTCCTAAGACAGTCCACAGTCCGGAACCTCGAGTGATGATCCATGGCCGAAGCCTCCAGTGATGATCCATGGCCCGAAGCCTCCAGTGATGATCCATGGCACGAAGCCTCCAATGATGATCCATGGCCCGAAGCCTCCAGTGATGATCCATGGCACAAAGCCTGCAGTGATGATCCATGGCCCAGAGCCTGCAGTGATAATCCATGGCACGAAGCATCCAGTGATGAGCCATGGCCCGAAGCCTCCAATGATGAGCCATGGCCCGAAGCCTCCAATGATGATCCATGGCCCGAATCCTCGGGTGATGATCCATGGCATGAAGCCTCCAGTGATGATCCATGGCATGAAGCCTCCAGTGATGATCCATGGCCCGAAGCCTCCAGCGATGATCCAAGGTCCGGAGTCTCCAGCGACGGTCTGCAGTCAGAGGCTCCAGTGACGGTCTGCAGTCCAGAGCCACCAGCGACGGCCAACAGTCCAGAGCCTCCAGCGACGGTCCGCAGCCTAGAGCCTCCAGCGGGGTTTCCCAGTCCAGAGCCTCCTGCGAGGGTTCCCAGTCCGGAGCCTCCAGCGACGATCTACTCTCCGGAGTCCCCGACAACGATCTACGGTCCGGAGCTTCCGTCAACGATCCATGGTCTGGAGCCTCTGGCGATGATCCATTGTCCGGACCATCCGGCGACGATCCACGGTCCGGTTCCTCTGGCGACGTTCCACGGTCTGGTTCCTCCGGCGACGATCTACGGTCCGGAGTCCCCGGCAACGATCTACGGTCCGGTTCCTACGGCAACGATCCACGGTCTGGTTCCACGGAAGCGGAGGGATCAGCGAGCGGAGCGGGGTCTACGTCCCGAACCGGAGCCGCCACCGAGGCTAGATGCCCACCCGGACCCTCCCCATAGAGTCAGGTTTTGCGGCCGAGGTCCGCACCTTTGGAGGGGGGGGGGTACTGTCAAGCCCTGACCTTAGAGAGCTTTTTTATTTCTCTATTTGGTAAGGTTGGGTGTGATTTGGATGGGCATTCTAGTTTTTCAATTTCTTTGCTGGTCGGGTATGGTTCCCAATCAGAGGCAGCTGTCTATCGTTGTCTCTGATTGGGGATCATACTTAGGCAGCCTTTTTTCCACCTTTAGTTTGTGGAATCTTGTTTGTGTGTAGTTGCTAACTGCTCTGCATGTAGCTTTACGTTCGTTTTTGTATTATTTATTTATTTTTGGTGTCATTTAAATAAAAGTGAATGTACGCCTACAACGCTGCACCTTGGTCCAATCCATCTCTAAACGATCGTGACAAAGTAACTCTTTATCCACATTATTGCAGGGGGTGTAAAGCCATAACACATACATTTTTCCAGCAGTATACTATGATCAATATTGTCAAAAGCTGCACTGAAGTCTAACAAGACAGCCCCCACAATCATTTTATCATCAATTCATCTCAACCAATCATCAGTCATTTGTGTAAGTGCTGTGCTTGTTGAGTGTCCTTCCCTATAAGCATGCTGAAATTCGGTTTTCAATTTGTTTACTGTGAAATAGCATTGTATCTGGTCAAACACCATTTTTTCCAGAAGTTTACTACGGGTTGGTAACAGGCTGATTGTCTGGCTATTTGAGCCAGTAAAGGGGGCATTACTATCTTGGGTAGCGGAATGACTTTAACTTCCCTCCAGGCCTGAGGGCAAACGCTCTCTCGTAGGCTTAAATTGAAGATGTGGCAAATAGGCGTGGCAATATCATCTGCTATAATTTTCCATCTAGATTGTCAGACCCTGGTGGCTTGTCATTGTTGATAGACAACAATAATTTTTCACCTCTTCCACACGGACTTTACGGAATTCAAAAGCACAATTCTTGTCTTTCATAATTTGGTTCGATATACTTGGATGTGTAGTGTCAGGGTTTGTTCCTGGCATGTCATCCCTAAATTTTAGTTTAGTTTAGTATGTTTGCCAATCAGACGGGCTGTGTCAGTATCAGCAAGCTGCACGTAACACCCTGGACCAGAGCTATGGTGTGTGGTGGATCACTATTTAATCTATCTAGTCTAGCTCAGACCTGGCTGTGTGGCTACCTGTACTGTACATCAATGCTGCATCCTGGGAGAGTCCCTGGGGCCTGGACTGGTGTTGGGCTGCTGCAACTGTCCTAGAATGTTATCTTTCTTTCTTTTTATCCTCCCTCTCTCTGACTGCCCAGCCTGTCCCAGCTTGCTCGCTCCCATGCTTTCCTGGGCTGGGTGAGTGTCTGCCAGCCAGTCCATTGGGCTGCTGGGGCTGTGGGAAAACCAGAAGGCTATTGGTTTTCAAGTGTGCATTCCTGCATGTACAGTACCAGTCAAAAGTTTGGACACACCTACTCATTCCAGAGTTTTTCTTTATTTGTACTATTTTCTACATTGTACAATAATAGTGAATACATCAAAACTATTAAATAACACATATGGAATCATGTTGTAACCAAAAAATGTTAAACAAATCCAAATATATTTGAGATTCTTCAAAGTAGCCAACCTTCGTCTTGATGACAGCTTTGCACACTCTTGGCATTCTCTCAACCAGCTTCATGAGACAGTCACCTGGAATCCATTTCAATTAACAGGTGTGCCTTGATAATTTGTGGAATATCTTTCCTTCTTAATGTGTTTGAGCAAATCAGTTGTGTTGTGACAAGGTAGGGTTGGTATACAGAAGATAGCCCTATTTGGTAGTAGACCAAGTACATATTATGGCAATAACAGCTCAAATAAGCAAAGAAAAACGACAGTCTATCATTACTTTAAGACATGAAGGTCAGGCAATCCGGAAAGTGTCAAGAACTTGGAAAGATTCTTCAAGTGCCATCGCAAAGACCATCAGGCTCTATGATGAAACTGGCTCTCATGAGGACCACTACAGGAAAGGAAGCCTCAGAGTTACCTTTGCTGCAGAGGATAAGTTTATTAGAGTTACCAGCCTCAGAGAATGCAGCCCAAATAAATGCTTCACAGAGTTAAAGTAACAGACACATCTCAACATCAACTGTTCAGAGGAGACTGTGTAAATCAGACCTTCATGGTCGAATTGCTGCAAAGAAACCACTACTAAAGGACACTAATAATAAGAAGACACTTGCTTGGGCCAATACACACGAGCAAACAGTGGAAATCTGTCGTTTGGTCCGTTGAGTCCAAATTTGAGATTTTTGGTTCCAACCGCATTGTCTTTGTGAGGCACAGAATAGTGTGTGTGGTTCCCACCGTGAAGCATGGAGGAAGAGGAGGTGTGATGTGTGGGGGTGCTTTGCTGGTGACACTGTCAGTGATTTATTTAGAATTCAAGGCACACTTAACCAGCATGACTACCACAGCATTCTGCAGCGATACGCCATCCCACCTGGTTTGTGCATTGTGGGACTATCATTTGTTTTCAACGGGACAATGACCCAACACACCCCCAGGCTGTGTAAGGGCTATTTGACCAGGAAGGAGAGTGATGAAGTGCTGCATCAGATGACCTGGCCTCCACAATCATCCAACCTCAACCCAATTGAGATGGTTTGCCATGAGTTGGACCGCAGAGTGAAGAAACAGCAGGCAGCAAGTGCTCAGCATATGTGGGAACTCCTTCAGGACTGTTGGAAAAACATTCCAGGTGAAGCTGGTTGAGAGAGAGCTGTCATCAAGGCAAAGGGTGGCTACTTTGAAGAATCTAAAAAATAAAATATATTTTGATTTGTTTAACACTTTTTAGGTTACTATATGATTCCATATGTGTTATTTCATAGTTTCGATGTCTTCACTGTTATTCGACAATGTATAAAATAGTACAAATAAAGAAAAACCCTTGAATAAGTCGGTGTGTCCAAACTTTTGACTGGTACTGTAAGTTGACCATTTTAAAGTGATTTTTACACTATTGAGTTCAACTGAGGCAAACCAAACTGTACTGAGCTAACCTGGTTACTCATCCACCATAGTTTCTAGAACCGGCAATGTGGACAAAAAAAATATCAGAGCCAGCGGAATTTGGTTTGGGTCTGCATGACAGTGTACAGAGGATCTAAGACATTGATTCAAGGAGATGCTTTTGACACAACAGTCTCATCAGGTCTGTCAGTTGGGGGCCACCAGACACCCACCTGCACTGCTACTGTGATGTGCTGTGACTCAGAGGTAGAGTCAACCAAAGCTACATGTGATGATGACTGTAGGATACATGTATATAGCTTCATGAGCAGATTTCAGTGTCCCCAGCATACACAGTCATCAGAATTTAGAGTTTGTACAGTGATTAATCTCGGACAGGGGATCGTGATATGCCTCTTTAAAATTATGAGCAAATGGCATTGAGAGGAGGAACTAAACCATGAAAATGGCTAATTGAAGGGGAGAATCCTATCCTTGCTGTGAGAACTGAACTGTTGGAAACTGGGAATATCCCCTTCTTTATTCTGGTTTATAAAAGCCCCTTTCATGTTGTTTGTGTATCCACCCAAGAATATATAACTTAGTAATTACTGTACATAGAAATTCACACAGGAATGAGAAAAATGGGTCAGTCGTAGGGCTGACCCCATTTCGTCGACTGGTTGATTGTTTGTTCAATAGGCTATTGGTCGACCGAGATCTCTTTAGTCGAGCAGTCACCATTTTGTTTTGTTCATGGTGCACAAGACCACCTGTCTGATTTGCACCTGTCTCAGTGGACTGATCCATTGCGGAGGCCACGGGGATGGCACAGTCCATCACTCTAAAACATGTGATACTGATATTGCATATGGTTGTGTTATGTAAAAAATAATGGTGCAACACAAACAAATATAATATTATTTGATAACAAATGCGCTTTCTCACGCCCTGGATGTGGTCGCTGCCCGCGGCTCTGAAACATAATATTCAGTGCGCCGTAGAATTGGCACCTTTCCTTATGTTGCTATGTGCATAATAGCAAAATTAACCAGCACATTGGGATTGAGAACAATGTGGCCGAGGCAGCAGCAGCAGAGACGAGGAAATAGCCCTTGCCTTCAGCCCTATTCGGACGGGATTAGTTTCGCTGGGGGAGGTCGGGTAATGGAATTATGTGCACAAACACAAAACACTACATCGGTCATTTTAGTCCCATCCGAATTTGCCATGGCAGTAATTTGTACATGGCAGGAGTTTAAAAATTCCAGCCAGAATAACCTACTGTTTGGCGAACTCCAAGGTCCTCTGAAAGTACTAGTCCCGTGCGAATCGTAATCCCTGTGTTTTGAGAGAAATGTGGTGTGGCTCACATTTTGAGCAAGGAAACAATAACTGATTAGATACATTGAACAAAGTACTGCGCACAGCCTAATAATGAAGGGCCAACATTTATCAACTTTCAAATCAAATGTTATTGGTCAAATACACATGGTTAGCAGATGTTAATGCGAGTGTAGCGAAGTGCTTGTGCTTCTAGCTCCGACGTGCAGTAATATCTAACAAGTAATCTAACAATTTCACAACAACTACCTTATACACACAAGTGTAAAGGAATGAATAAGAATATGTACATATAAATATATGGATGAGCGATGGCCAAACGGCATAGGCAAGATGCAGTAGATGGTATAGAGTACAGTATATACATATGAGATGAGTAATGTAGGGTATGTAAACATTATGTAAAGTGGCATTGTTTAAAGTGACTAGTGATACATTTATTACATCCTATTTTTAATTATTAAAGTGGCTAGTATGTCAGTATGTTGGCAGCAGTCTGATGGCCTTGAGATAGAAGCTGTTTTTCAGTCTCTCTGTCCCAGCTTTGATGCACCTGTACTGACCTCGCCTTCTGGATGATAGTGGAGTGAATAGGCAGTGTCTCGGGTGGTTGTTGTCCTTGACGATCTTTTTGGCCTTCCTGTGACATCGGGTGGTGTAGGTGTCCTAGAGGCCAGGTAGCTTACCCCCGGTGATACGTTGTGCAGACCTCACTACCCTCTGGAGAGCCTTACGGTTGTGGGCGGAGCAGTTGCTGTACCAGGCGGTGATACAGCCCAACAGGATGCTCTCGATTGTGCATCTGTAAATGTTTGTGAGTGTTTTTAGGCTGTGAGCCAAATTTCTTCAGCCTCCTAAGGTTGAAGAGGCGCTGTTGCGCCTTCTTCCCCACGCTGTCTGTGTGGGTGGACCATTTCAGTTTGTCCGTGATGTGTACGCCCAGGAACTTAAAACGTTCCACCTTCTTCACTACTGTTCCATCGATGTGAATAGGGGGATGCTCCCTCTGCTGTTTCCTGAAGTCCACAATCATCTCCTTTGTTTTGTTGACGTTGAGTGTGAGGCTATTTTCCTGACACCACACTCCGAGGGCCCTCACCTCCTCCCTGCAGGCCGTCTCGTCGTTGTTGGTAATCAAGCCTACCACCGTGGTGTTGTCTGCAAACTTGATGATTGAGTTGGAGGCGTGCATGGCCATGCAGTCATGGGTGAACAAGGAGTGCAGGAGAGGGCTGAGAACGCACCCCTGTGGGGCCCTAGTGTTGAGGATCAGTGGGGTGGAGATGTTGTTTCCTACCCTCACCACCTGGGTGGCGGCCCGTCAGAAAGTCCAGGACCCAGTTGCACAGGGCGGGGTCGAGACCCAGGATCTCAAGCTTAACGACGAGTTTGGAGGGTACTATGGTGTCATATGCTGTACGTGAATGCTTTTGTTCATATGCTTTGTGCATATGAATTGAATATTGCCAAATGTATCAGTAAAAAATATTGTGCCTATTTAATGTAACCCTTGCTGTTAATAGATCGAAATGATTTGTTCACTTTCGCATCCATAGCCTTAAAACTCATCTCAAGTACCAGTGCACTGTTTAGCTCACACCTGAAGGCTGGGGGACATTTAGGACGCCTACTGCGGATCGCTAAAATATTCGAATGATTATGATCTAATATTATGACACCATACCAAAGATGGTTTGGTATGGTTTACAAACTTGGTAAACCAAGCTGGAGTTATCAGTTATCAGCCCTGTTATCTCCTGGAATATCTTCACACCTAGAAAAAAAAACTCCAGGCTTCCGTCATAACTGCACATTTATTGGAAAAAAGGAACAATTACAGAGGGTAGTTTGGAAAAAAACTATCTTGTCCGAATCGTCATCTGGAATAACAGACATTCTGGGGTAATATTTACATAACCAACGTTCTCTAGTAATACTAGTCCCGTGTGAATAGTGCTTAGCATAATTGTCTAAGAAAATTGAGAAGAGAGCAAACCCAAACTTAATTAGGTCTATAATCAATAGCCTAACTGTTAAATGTGCCTGGCTTTAAAAATCATCCATATATATCTACAGAAATAAGACAAATCTTGCTTCTGTTGCCTGTTTGTTCTTAGTAGCCTACTGATTCCGTGAGCACCAAGCCTCATGCAATGACTATGTGTCGGATAAAGCAATTTACAGATTTTTCTGTTTTTAATCTTTGCTATGCTGTAATAAAGGCTTTTAAAAAAATCTTTAGAACAGACTGGTATTACTTATAACTGATTTAGTGTTGTTTACACTGTTCCAAACAAGCAGAAAAATGATATTGTAATCTAACAGCACCTGTTTGTCACACATAATATGCACACAGCCTTCGCTCCTATACCCTCCTTTTTCTTGATCTCCTTCTTATTGCTATTATTACAATTATTACGATCATCATTATAATAATATGTCATATCTTTATCATTAGTAGGCTTTGTATAGTAGCCTTGCTTAACCACCATCAAGCTGTAGGCCTAAGAGCGCCTGCTGTTATTAAGTCTTAGTACTGTAACTTACTTAGGCCTATAGTTCAATATATATGCTACTGTATCAATCAATCATTCATTCGTTCATGCCGTCACAAAGCAGACGATAAATTCGTGCTTTGAAATGTAATCAAGCATTTTCGTTTTGAAATGAATTAACAAAGGAAGCTTTGAATAATTAGCCTAAACAATAAATAAGCCACTATTCACAAAAGCATGCAACTGTTTTTAGTTTGCTGTACTAAAGGCTTTATACAGTTAAAGTCAGAAGTTTACATACACTTAGGTTGGAGTCATTAAAACTCGTTTTTCAACCACTCCACAAATTTGTGTCCTCTGGTCTGATGAAACAAAAATAGAACTGTTTGCCCATAATGACCATCATTATGTTTGGAGGGAAAAGGGGGAGGCGTGCAAGAACACCATCCCAACCGTGAAGCACGGCGGTGGCAGCATTATGTTGTGGAGGTGCTTTGCTGCAGGAGGGACTAGTGCACTTCACAAAATAGATGGCATCGTGAGAAAATTATGTGGATATATTGAAGCAACATCTCAAGACATCAGTCAGGAAGTTAAAGCTTGGTCGCAAATGGGTCTTCCAAATGGACAATGACCACAAGCATACTTCCAATGCTGTGGCAAAATGGATTAAGGACAACCAAGTCAGGGTATTGGAGTGGCACCACAAAGCACTGACCTCAATCCTACAGAAAATGTGTGGGCAGAACTGAGAAAGTGTGTGCGAGCAAGAAGGCCTACAAACCTGACTCAGTTACACCAGCTCTGTCAGAAGGAATGGGCCAAAGTTCATCCAACTCATTGTGGGAAGCTTGTGGAAGGCTACCTGAAACGTTTGACCCAAGTTAAACAATTTAAAGGCAATGCTACCAAATACTAATTGAGTGCATGTAAACTTCTGACCCACTGGGAATGTGATGAAAGAAATAAAAGCTGAAATAATTCATTCTCTCTACTATTATTCTGACATTTCACATTCTTAAAATAAAGTGGTGATCCTAACTGACCTAAGACAGGGAATTGTTACTAGGATTAAATATCAGGAATTGTAAAAAACAGAGTTTAAATGTATTTGGCTAAGGTGCATGTAAGCTTCAGACTTCAACTGTATATATTTTTTTCGTTAGAACAGACTCTCTGTAACACTTGTTTATTTAGTGTAAATAGTGTAAAAATCATAATATTGTGATCTAGCAGCACCTGTTTGGCACACATAATTCTCATGCAATGCTTGCTTCTATACCTTCCTTTTTCTTGATCTTCAGTTGTTTCCACAACTAAGTCAAATGTATTCCACAGATCTGACTTCTCCTTTTCCTGACCAACCGGTAACCATTCAGCCATTTCTTTTTCACGTCTTTCCGCATCCATTTTGTGTGTCAACATTACTGTGTTCGGAGTTTGTTGTAACCAATTATTGATGTGATATTGATAGGCTATAGGTCAGGCCCAATTGGTCACGTGCATGCAATGTTTATGTTTCACATAAAGAGAGCAGAGGTTGAGGGAATATGGAATGATTTTTTTTTTTTTTTTTTAATCTGATTTTCAGTCAGAAAGAAGTAAACAACTAAATGTCTGAAATGATGTGGCAGCTTCAGCACAGACAGGGCAATAAACACTTGCTGGGCTGTTGTGCCTTTCCGCTGCAGTGGGGAGCGAGACAACGTCCGGCAGTCACACAGACACTCGCTGTCATATTTTTCTTTATGACATTGTGACCGTCAGGCTCTTTCTCAAATAATGTGTGTGTCTTAATTATTTAATAAAACCGTGTACTTAAAGCTCAGTGCACACAGTGCCTTGCAAAAGTATTAATCCGCCTTGGCGTTTTTCCTATTGTGTTGCATTACAACCTGTAATTTAAATAGATTTTTATTTGGATTTCATTTGGAATTTTTTTTTTCTAGTCAGGGACAGCCTTCGCAGTTGAATGAGCTCATCTACCTAATTCATGTGTTTCTATATTATAGTTCAATAGGCCATTATAGTACTGTACCACCTGTTCTCCACAATTCCTAAGTGCGGTTTTCCCACAAAGCATTTCCTTTGTTTCTACAGCCTCTCTTAAGGTTTCTGAGCTACATATCAGAGCATGCGTCCCAAATGGCACACTGTATTCCCTATATAGTGCACTACGTTTAACCAGAGCCCTATGAGCCCTGATCAAAAGTAGTACACTACATGGGGAATATGGTGCTATTTGGACACACACAAGAGTGGCTGCCTGTCGCTATAGCATTAGTACTATGGTTGAGCAGGCAGGTGTAGGCTTGGCTGGCACGTTGCCATGTCTGTTGTTACTGTCTAAACAGTAGGGCTGGGCTCAGGGCAGCATGACCATACTTCTCTAATCTCAAGGAAATTCAACCATATAGTGACTAAGGGCTGGGCTATGAATTGTGTGTGTGTGTTTGTGTGTGGGCTGGGAGAGAGAAGAGAGGGATAGTGTATAGAGATAAATAGAGTAGTGACAGTATCTCTTTCTCTATACCTGCCTTACTGATCTTCCCCTTTGTGCTCTCTCCCCTAGGCTCTAGACGTAGACCGGGGAGTACTTTCCAAGATCAAGAAGTCTGTCAAGGCCATAAACAACTCTGGCCTGGGTGAGTACAGCACAACGCAACACAGCATAGTACAGTACAGCACTGTGCTTTACAGTATAGTAGGCCAGGCCTATAGTATTATACATGACAGTACAGTGAGTCAGTCCTGGTATACATTTTCCATATACTGTATACTGTTATAGCATCTATATCACTACACCCACTCAAGTTTCACACTTTTTTGTTTACGTGCTAACCTCAGAACTTTTTAGTTGTGCAGCATGTTGGTATATTTCAAGACATTTACATTACATTTAAGTCATTTAGCAGACGCTCTTATCCAGAGCGACTTACAAATTGGTGCATTCACCTTATGACATCCAGTGGAACAGCCACTTTACAATAGTGCATCTACATATTTTAAGGGGGGTGAGAAGGATTACTTTATCCTATCCTAGGTATTCCTTAAAGAGGTGGGGTTTCAGGTGTCTCCGGAAGGTGGTGATTGACTCCGCTGTCCTGGCGTCGTGAGGGAGTTTGTTCCACCATTGGGGAGCCAGAGCAGCGAACAGTTTTGACTGGGCTGAGCGGAACTGTACTTCCTCAGTGGTAGGGAGGCGAGCAGGCCAGAGGTGGATGAACGCAGTGCCCTTATTTGGGTGTAGGGCCTGATCAGAGCCTGGAGGTACTGAGGTGCCGTTCCCCTCACAGCTCCGTAGGCAAGCACCATGGTCTTGTAGCGGATGCGAGCTTCAACTGGAAGCCAGTGGAGAGAGCGGAGGAGCGGGGTGACGTGAGAGAACTTGGGAAGGTTGAACACCAGACGGGCTGCGGCGTTCTGGATGAGTTGTAGGGGTTTAATGGCACAGGCAGGGAGCCCAGCCAACAGCGAGTTGCAGTAATCCAGACGGGAGATGACAAGTGCCTGGATTAGGACCTGTGCCGCTTCCTGTGTGAGGCAGGGTCGTACTCTGCGGATGTTGTAGAGCATGAACCTACAGGAACGGGCCACCGCCTTGATGTTAGTTGAGAACGACAGGGTGTTGTCCAGGATCACGCCAAGGTTCTTAGCGCTCTGGGAGGAGGACACAATGGAGTTGTCAACCATGATGGCGAGATCATGGAACGGGCAGTCCTTCCCCGGGAGGAAGAGCAGCTCTGTCTTGCCGAAGTTCAGCTTGAGGTGGTGATCCGTCATCCACACTGATATGCCTGCCAGACATGCAGAGATGCGATTCGCCACCTGGTCATCAGAAGAGGGAAAGGAGAAGATTAATTGTGTGTCGTCTGCATAGCAATGATAGGAGAGACCATGTGAGGTTATGACAGAGCCAAGTGACTTGGTGTATAGCGAGAATAGGAGAGGGCCTAGAACAGAGCCCTGGGGGACACCAGTGGTGAGAGCGCATGGTGAGGAGACAGATTCTCGCCACGCCACCTGGTAGGAGCGACCTGTCAGGTAGGACGCAATCCAAGCGTGGGCCACGCCGGAGATGCCCAACTCGGAGAGGGTGGAGAGGAGTATCTGATGGTTCACAGTATCAAGGCAGCCGATAGGTCTAGAAGGATGAGAGCAGAGGAGAGAGAGTTAGCTTTAGCGGTGCGGAGCGCCTCCGTGATACAGAGAAGAGCAGTCTCAGTTGAATGACTAGTCTTGAAACCTGACTGATTTGGATCAAGAAGGTCATTCTGAGAGAGATAGCGGGAGAGCTGACCAAGGACGGCACGTTCAAGAGTTTTGGAGAGAAAAGAAAGAAGGGATACTGGTCTGTAGTTGTTGACATCGGAGGGATCGAGTGTAGGTTTTTTCAGAAGGGGTGCAACTCTCGCTCTCTTGAAGACGGAAGGGACGTAGCCAGCGTTCAGGGATAAGTTGATGAGCGAGGTGAGGTAAGGGAGAAGGTCTCCGGAAATGGTCTGGAGAAGAGAGGAGGGGATAGGGTCAAGCGGGCAGGTTGTTGGGCGGCCGGCCGTCACAAGACGCGAGATTTCATCTGGAAATAATCAGTAATCTCTTGTACCATTCAGTGTTTGGTGCAGCACCCTCTTGTTTTCATTTGACCTCTCAATGCTTCTTAGACTACAATAGACTTTACTGTATTGACACGGACACAGATTGGAGCGATTGCAGTGTTTCACCTACCATTGAACATTTTGATCCCAGAGGATCTGGATCTTGATTTGGGGGCCTTCACACGCCACCTGGAAATCGAAGGTGAAGTGTGACCTTGAAGGTTGAAGTGTATGAAGAAGGCGAAGTGTAACCTTGAAAGAGCGATTGAGGCAGAGAATTAGAGGGATATCACCTCTCCACATTCCTCCCATTCCACACACCTGTCCCAGCAGGCCAAAAGAACAGAGGTGTTGCTCTTGTAACTCCAGTCCTTCCTATAATACGGTATATTAAGAGTCCCTAGGCCCAGGCCTTTTCTCTCCATGACTGAACCCTCTCCACCCTTCACCCAGTCCACAGACCTTCCAGTGTAGTCCCAGGCCTGAGTCATAATCCTGGGGTGTTTTTGAAACCGATCAGGAGTTGGTAATCATGGCTCTAATCGAGTGTGATCTGCACATGCTGGAAATACCTTAGCGCTTGCTTTGGTTTGGAGCTGCTCTTAGTTTGTTACACACACTTCACACGCCCTTACATGCTGTTCATTGTTAAGAAGAGGCCGTGTGAGAGTGGCTTCATTAGCCTGGTCCCAAGATCTGTTTGTGCCGTCTTGACAACTCCTATGGTCAACTACCTTCCTCAAGCTTATTGGTGATTAGTCATAGGCAAAGCGTTTCCATTTTATGGGTCAGGTCGACTTAGAAACATGGACAGTATCACAGAGATGTGAAATGTCCACTAAAAAGTCACCTGGATTGCATAGCATAGAAGATAATATGAATATGGGAGTCTGTGTAGAGCCACTTGTATTGTTTTTTTTTTAATGACGTAACGTGTGTTGTGATGATCCATTACTGAAACTCTGGTTCGACTTGACCACTGACTGCAAGTGACCGCCGTGTGTGTTTCCCAGCCCACTTTGACAATGAGGAGCAGTACATCCAGTCTATGGAGAAGTTTGGGGACAACTGTGTCTGTAGAGAGGACCCTGAGGTGGGCTCAGCCTTCATCATGTTTGCCGTCTTTACCAAAGAGCTCACAGCCCTCTTCAAGAACCTGGTGAGACCCCACCGCACACGCACACACACACACACACACACACACACACACACACACACACACACACACACACACACACACACACACACACACACACACACACACACACACACACACA
Source organism: Oncorhynchus gorbuscha (assembly GCF_021184085.1). Lineage (NCBI taxonomy): Eukaryota > Metazoa > Chordata > Actinopteri > Salmoniformes > Salmonidae > Oncorhynchus > Oncorhynchus gorbuscha. Next base: position 37,024,529 of record NC_060186.1, read on the forward strand.
CACACACACACACACACACACACACACACACACACACACACACACACACACACACACACAGCTATACACTGTCACATACTGTCTCTACCTCCTTTCTCTCTCCACCTCTCAAATACCTCCATTATGGCCCTTGTTTTCCTCTTATTCATTGTTTTTATCTGTCCTTTCATTTGACCTGTTGCAACCATGCGTGTGGAGTGTAACACTTTTGAAGATATCTATACCTATTTAAGACTATGTAACAGGCAGAACTTGCCTTTTAAGACATTGTGCAAGAGGGGGTTGAGTGCTCAGTTGCTATTTTCATAGTGTGAATGGTTAGCGTTTCCTTCACACCTTATGATGGGTGACTTGTGAAGAGTTTAGGCTTTCTTGAACAGAGTAGCCTCTGTCAATTCAATGCAATTTAAGGGGCTTTATTGGCATGGGAAACATATGTTAACATTGCCAAAGCAAGTGAAATAGATAATAAACCAAAGTGAAAAAAAACGGTTAAAAATGAACAGTAAACATTACACGTACAAAAGTTCCAAAACCATAAAGACATTTCAAATATCAAATTATGTCTATATAAAGTGTTGTAATGATGTGCCAATTGCTAAACTACAAAAAGGTAAAATAAACAGAAATATACAGTTCCTCGCAAAAGTATTCATCCCCCTTGGCGCTTTTCCTATTTTGTTGCCTTACAACCTGTAATTTAAATGGATGTTTATTTGGATTTCATGTAATGGACAAACACAAAAGTGAAATGAAAAAAAGAACTTGTTTCAAAAAATTCCCCCCCAAAATAATTGAAAAGTGGTGCGTGCATATATATGTGTGCATTTGCTATGAATCCCCTAAATAAGATCTGATGCAACCAATTACCTTCAGAAGTCACTTAATTAGTTAGATTGCACACAGGTGGACTTTATTTAAGTGTCACATGATCTGTTACGACCCCAGTATATATTCACCTGTTCTGAAAGGCCCCAGAGTCTGCAACACCACTAAGCAAGCGGCACCATGAAGACCAAGGAGCTCTCCAAACAGGTCAGGGACAAAGTTGTGGAGAAGCACAGATCAGGGTTGGGTTATAAAAAATATTAGAAACTTTGAACATCCCACGGAGCACCATTAAATCCAGTATTAAAAAATGGAAAGAATATGGCACCACAACAAACCTGCCAAGAGAGGACTGCCCACCAAAACTCGCGGACCAGGCAAGGAGGGCATTAATCAGAGAGGCAACAAAGAGACCAAAGATAAGCCTGAAGGAGCTGCAAAGCTCAACAGTGGACATTGGATTATCTGTCCATAGGACCACTTTAAGCCATACACTCCACAGAGCTGGGCTTTATGGAAGAGTGGCCAGGAAAAAGCCATTGCTTAAAGATAAAAATAAGTAAACACGTTTGGTGTTCGCCAAAAGGCATTTGAGAGACTCCCCAATCATATGGAGGAATGTACTCTGGTCAGATGAGACAAATATTTTGGCCATCAAGGAAAATGCTATGTCTGGCGCAAACCCAACAACCCCGAGAATACCATCCCCACATTGTGGTGGCAGCATCATGCTGTGGGGATGTTTTTCATCAGCAGGGACTGGGGAACTGATCACAAATGAAGGATGGCGCTAAATGCAGGGAAATTCTTGAGGGAAACCAGTTTCAGTCTTCCAGAGATTTGAGACTGGGACAGAGGTTCACCTCACAGCAGGACAATGACCCTAAGCATACTGCTAAAGCAACACTCGACTGGTTTAAGGGGAAACATTTAAATGTCCTGGAATGGCCTAGTCAAAGCCCAAACCTCAATCCAATTGAGAATCTGTGGTATGACTTAAAGATTGCTGTAGACCAGCAGAACCCATCCAACTTGAAGGAGCTGGAGCAGTTTTGCCTTGAAGAATGGGCAAGAATCCCAGTGGCTAGATGGGCAAGATTATATAGACATACCCCAAGAGACTTGCAGCTGTAATTTCTGCAAAAGGTGTCTCTACAAAGTATTGACTTGGGGGGGTGAATAGTTATGCCCGCTCAAGTTTTCAGCTTTTTTTTGTCTTGTTTTTCTGTTTCACAGTAAAAAATATTTTTTGCATGTTGTGCCAATCAAATGATATTACAATCCCCCCCAAGGGACGTGAATACTTTCTCAAGCCACTGCAGGTTGTATTTACAGTGGTGTTTGTTCTTCACTGTTTGTCCACGTTTCATTCTAATTCTGTCTGTCCACCTGTTTGTGTTTGCAGTTGCAGAACATGAACAACATCATCACCTTCCCCATAGACAGTCTACTGAAAGGAGACCTGAAAGGGGTCAAAGGGGTAGGTCTACTATATGTGTTATTAAACATTATCAATCAGTGTTGTACCATAACCAATCAGAACATGTGTTTTACAATACAAGTCAGAACAAGAGGTAGGGAGTAGGCCTGTCCCATGCTAGTCATTTTGAACACACGTAGCCACAGGATGGTCCTCCTAATTCCTATCCCTATAGCCATGTAAGGATTGCCTTGTAAATGACTTAATGAGAAAAGTCCATGTGACTGACCTTTAATCTGTAATATAAGTCACAGTTTATGGTCAGTTTAATATTCACGACTTAAACTCATATCATGTGTCTCTCCCTTGCAATAATACTGTTATGTTCCTTTTCAACAGGATCTGAAAAAGCCTTTTGATAAAGCCTGGAAAGATTACGAAACTAAACTGTGAGTTAGTCACTTTACTTTCGCAAGTTTACAACTCCCTACGTTTTACCACCGCCACCACTGCAGCAGTTTGAGTTTCAAACAAAAGCACCATCACTTGCTATGTGTGAGTTGAGCCTAAATGAATGATTATAGCTTACGAGCACAAGGAAAAGAGGAGGGTGGGAGGGGCAATAAGCTGCCACCACCATGAAATTGCATGTGGGTTCAGTTTAACAACAAATATGAAGGGAAAACAATGGAAGTTAGTAAAAGGTCAACTGCTGCTATTCCTAAAACAGCTGACAGACAGCCCCTTAGGAGAGAGAATGAGACTAGGCCTACAATAGCCGCACTTGCTTCCTGTTTGTACGTGAATACTCTGTCCGTCTGAGGTTATTTTATTGTCAAATGAACTATGGTATGGACAGACAAGGGGTTTACTTTACTGCAGTTATACGGCACATGTCCCTAGTCCCTACATAATCTTTTCATTTTCAAAATGACAGGCATGACAGACACGTTTTGACAGATTATTATAAGTTACTTAACAAAGGTAGAGATCAATCTAGTTCACTGTATTACGTCTTGGCAGGTCATTTGAGAGTTAATAGTTTACTAAAGAGTAATGCCTTGTGCAAACAAACTCCTGTGGCATAGTCATAGAGCCTTTGGGTTGATGTGAGTGGCCATGTTGGTTCGAATTGATGAATGAGAACGGTGTAATAACTTAACGTAAACTGATGCGAGTAAATGCTGATACCACGTGCAGCTGCTTGCTACGAGTTCATTGGTGAATGATTTTCCTCCTTCGTCCATTCGTGCGGTGCTTCACCAGCATCATCGTCGCTTGTGACCTCTGTGTTCCCTGCAGCACTAAGATAGAGAAGGAGAAGAAGGAGCATGCCAAGCAGCATGGGATGATACGGACAGAGTTCAGTGGCGGAGAGATCGCTGAGGAGATGGAGAAGGAGAGACGCCTTTTCCAGTTCCAGATGTGTGAGGTGAGAGGGTGTGTACCACTGGCCAGGTCCCAGTTCTGCTTCGCTGGCATCACAATTATTATTTTTTTTTTTTTTTTTTATTTCACCTTTATTTAACCAGGTAGGCCCAGTTGAGAACAGGTTCTCATTTACAACTGCGACCTGGCCAAGATAAAGCAAAGCAGTGTTACACAAACAACAACCCAGAGTTACACATGGAATAAACAAGCGTACAGTCAATAACACAATAGAACTTCTTCTAAGTCTAAATATGGTGTGTACAAATGGCGTGAGGCGGTAAGGCAATAAATAGGCCATAGTAGCAAAGTAAATCAAATTTAGCAAATTAACACTGGAGTTATAGATGTGCAGATGATAATGTGCAAGTAGAAATACTGGTGTGCAAAAGATCAGAAAAGTACATTTAAAAAAAAGAAGCTATATGGGGATGAGGTAGGTAGATTGGATGGGCTATTATGATCATGGGTATTGGCTATAATGTGATGGACGTGACTGTGCTTGCTTTAACAGCAGAGCTTCCTTCAGTGTCCCTGTCCCCTTACTGGGCTCGACAAGTGATCCTCTATTTACATGAACGTTTTCCAGTCATTTAGCAGGTGCTCTTATCCAGAGCAGCTTACAGTTAGTGCATGCATCTTAAGATGGCTAGGTGGGACAACCACAACCTCTTAGCCAGTTGTGCCAGTGAAAAGTGACCAATTCAGTAGCGCGAGTGTAGACATTTCAACACCTGGGGAGTGAGGTTACTGTACAATCTAACTCAGTTACATAGAGAGCACAAACCGATCTGGGATCAGGCCAGTGCACCACCTCATCCTACCTCTCTGTGGCCATTACTAGCTGTGTGTTATTCTGTCTCCAGTATCTTCTAAAAGTGAATGAAATCGATACGAAAAAGAGGGTCGACTTCCTCCAAAACCTCATCAAATATTTCCACGCCCAGTGCAAGTATGTCATTTTCATTTATTTGGGGATTTCACATGATCAATGTTTAATTATTGGCTTTTGTCGTTTGTAGGAGGGCAAATGCTTGACCCATTTTGACTCTGAAAATTCCTGTTCTGTGTTTGTTTCCTCTCTCCTCACAGCTTCTTCCAGGATGGGCTAATCGCAGTGAAAAGCCTCAAACCTTCCATAGAGAAACTGGCGACAGACTTGATTACAGTGAGCCACTCTGTCGACCTCTATCTTCATCCTTTCCTGGTTTAATGTGTACACCACATTTCTCACCAAATGCTTGATAAGCATTTTCCAAACAATGCTTCTTCAAAGTTTATGTAGTGTCAGTTTGAGTCTCCACAGGCCAGGAGTCAGTCCCAACACTGCTTTATAAAAAAGAGATGGAATGTTTTATCTTCATTTCCTTGAACTGAGTGTTTGGGTTGATTGTGCTGAAGTGGGTCTGAGTTGGTCTGAGAGGGGTTTTTCTCTCTATCGCTGAGGCTGCTTCACAAATGGCACACTATTCCCTATTTAGTGCACTTCTTTTGACCAAGGCCCATAGAGCTTCTGTCAAAAGTAGTAAACTATGTAGAGAAGAGGGTGTCATTTGAGACTCATCCACATTTTATAATATTCTCTTTGGTAGTTGCCCTGGTTTCACTGCATGTCTGTCAATAATGTGTCTCTTGACTCTCCCACGTCCTGTTTCTCAGATCAAACAGACCCAAGATGGGGAGAGGAAACAGCTAAGTCAGCTCAGAGATGTTCTCAAGTCCTCCCTACTGTCTGAACAGAAAGAGGTGAGCTCTCAATCACTGGAGTAAGAAGTGGCGGTGATTTAGAATCACACTCTCGTGATGAGGTAGCCCTGCCTGCGACTTAAAACCAGTGTCACCTTAGGTCCAAGAGGGAATTTCCTCTTGGTATTAGTAGGAGACCAGTATTTTAAAAAACAAATTATTTAACCTTTTTTTAACTAGGCAAGTCAGTTAAGAACAAATTCTTATTTACAATGACGGCCTACACCAAACCTTAAACTAGGCAACATTGGGCCAATTGTCCGCCGCCCTATGGGACTCCCAATTACATCCGGTTGTGATACAGCCTGTAATCGAACCAGGGTCTGTAGTGACGCCTCTGGCACTGAGATGCAGTGCCTTAGACCGCAGTGCCACTCAGGAGCCCACCAGTTACATAACCTTGGTAGCAGAGAGGAAGGGACCTAATCCAATTACTTATATCAATCATTTCTCCAGACCAGTTCTAGTGCATATACTGTCATGCATTTAGTCTTACCTGTCTTGTCATAGCAAAATAGGAAAAGACACTAGTTCTACCTTAACAAACCTGTAGTCTACTACAGGATTACAGATGACTGGTCTTATGTGTCGTCTCACTTGGCTCGTGACTTACAGTTACAATGCAATAGTCAGATGATGGTTACCACCAGTGGCTAGGAGAGGGAATGTGTGCTTTCTTGGTGGACTTTAGCTCTTTCCCCAATCAAGCCTTTTTTTTCCCTCTCCTTGAACCTCGATTTTGCTGAAGGTATTGTCTGAGTTACAAATTGCACCCTTTTACCTATATTGTGCACTACTGTAGGGAGTATGGCGACATAGTGTAGTGGAGGCCTTCAGAAGAGGAGGCTGAAGAAACATGATTTGGATGAATGTCTGAGCATTGAGAGAGATGAGACTTATATATTTGTTCTTTACATGTGTGTGTGTGTGTGTGTGTGTGTGTGTGTGTGTGTGTGTGTGTGTGTGTGTGTGTGTGTGTGTGTGTGTGTGTGTGTGTGTGTGTGTGTGCACACGTGTGTTTGTTCCTGCGTATTAGGACTCCCAGGCCAAACAGACTGGATACAGCCTTCATCAGCTCCAGGGGAATAAGGCCTACGGTACGGAATGCTGTGGAATTCTCCATAAGAGGAGCGAGGGGTGAGTGGATGACCAATATGGCCTATGGTCAGACGCAAGAACAGCTGTATATTTCCCCGGCAAAGGCAGGGAAATGTAGTTTGACTCGCAGTGGTGGGGAACCCACTGTGGACACCTTGCACTTGCGTTTTACTCGCAGCGATAGGGTGATCGGCGATAGGGTGATATTATGTCCTCTAGACATACAGTACATGATTCCATTTGCTGCTCGGGAAATGGTGTGGTTGAAGATGTGGATTGGTCATCCAGGTTATTTGAATCAGCTGTGAAGTGCCAGGGCAAAAACCAAAACGTGCACCCATTGTAGCCCCGGGCCAAGTTTGGGAAACCCTGCTCTAGGTGAACATGTATAGAGAAGTGTTGTAGTGTCATATTGAATATTATCTCTCTCTTCTCTTCTTCAGCCTGAGGAAAGTGTGGCAGAAGAGGAAGTGTTCTGTGAAGAACGGGTTCCTGACCATCTCCCATGGAACGGTAAGAGGCTTCCTTTCTTGTTCCTGTCTTCTCCTATTGGTCACTCACTTTCCTTCATACCATGCCGTTATGCATGCTGCTTGTACATACTGCACGTCAGCCGGTGTAATTCAATTAGGTCTGTGGACGACAATGTGGACGACGAAGCACAATTACATCTTTTTGTTGTTGATGAAGAGCCAGACCACATGTTAAGACAGAGCAAGAAGAAGATGAAAAGAAGGCCACTGCGCCACTCTTAGAATTTCAATCTTTGATTGAACTCTTTTTCTTTTTTGGTCGGCAGGGTGATTTCTGTATTAATGCTTGACTGAATTCCTGCTGTGCACAGGGTTTTCTCTTTCTTTTTTGACTGGATTCCTGTTGACCTCTTCGAGGAATCCAATCACAAATGGCTACAAGTTATTTTGTGCATGACATTCCTCTTGACAACATTACCCTAATGTCAAAACGTCATTAATCCTAATGGCATAGCATTGTCTCAATTGTGATTAGGGCTGTAACGGTGACCGTATGACCGCCACACCGGCAGTCACGAGTCATGATGGCAGTCAAATTCCACTAGATTGTTTAGTCATGGTAATTAAGTTTCTCCAAGCTCTGATGCTGCTGATGGTCATTAGTAGCTTACCAAACTTCCAAACTGCCTGGTACTCAGCACTCTATCAATGCAAATGTTATCAAACACTTCATGAGCGCCCATGAGCTCATGTTGCGCAACACTTCTATAGGCTATGCAATTGCTTGAGGGGGATGGCCATCAGCTTTCTATGGACTAGGCCTACCATATATATTTCTCAACTTCCCTAATGCACATTGCTTCTCTTTACAGCCTACCTGGCTGGAATGAAAATGAACCACGAGAAAAGTGTCCTCCATTTGCTATTTTAAGTGCATAGATTTATTTTATATTTTATTTAACCTTTATTTAACTAGGCAAGTCAGTTAAGCACAAATTGTTATTTACAATGATGGCCTACCAAAAGGCAAAAGGCCTCCTGTGGGGACGGGGTCCTGGGATTAAAAAATAAATACAATATAAATATAGGACAAACACACATCACAACAAGAGAGACAACACAACACTACATAAAGACAGACTTAAGACAACAACATAGCAAGGCAGCAACACATGACAGCACAGCATGGTAGCAACACAACATAACAACAACATGGTAGCAAAACAACATGGTAGCAGCACAAAACATGGTACAAACATTATTTGGCACAGACAACAGCACAGAGGGCAAGAAGGTAGAGACAACAATACATCACACAAAGCAGCCACAACTTTCAGTAAGAGTGTCCATGATTGAGTCTTTGAATGAAGAGATTGAGATGAAACTGTCCAGTTTGCGTGTTTGTTGCAGCTCGCTCCAGTCACTAGCTGCAGCGAACTGAAAAGAGGAGCAACCCAGGGATGTGTGTTCTCTGGGGACCTTGAACAGAATGTGACTGGTAGAATGGGTGTTGTATGTGGAGGATGAAGGCTGCAGTAGATATCTCAGATAGGGACGAGTGAAGCCAAAGAGGGTTTTCTAAATAAGCATCAACCAGTGGGTCTTGCGATGGGTATACAGAGGAGTATAGAGTGCAGGGATGTGTCCTATAAGGAGCATTGGTGGCAAATCTGATGGTCCGAATGGTAAAGAACATCTACCCGCTCGAGTGCACCCTTACCTGCCGATCTATAAATGATGTCTCTGTAATCTAGCATGGGTAGGATGGTCATCTGAATCAGGGTTAGTTTGGCAGCTGGGATGACATGCCTTTTTTTTGCTACTTTTTCAAATCATAGTCACATGTAGCCTGGCCTATCTGTTTTGATAAGGTTTCTATCACAACTAAAGTAGCCAAATAACTTCAATCCGCTTTACAACCGGTGTAGACCCTAACTGGGATACAAATGAGACTCATGGGTCTCCCGGTCGCGGCCGGATGCCGATACCTAGAGTCTCTGGTGGCACAGCTAGCGCTGCCCTAGACCACTGCGCCACCCGGGAGGCCACCATTTATACTATGGTTAACTGTAAGTACTACGGTATACTACAGTAAGTAAAGTCTGCAAAAACACTACCGTAAATGCTATAGTATTTATACAATAATATAGTATAGAATTTTTTCATTTGGGAAGGGTCACATTTGTTCATTAAAGAATTGGACAATAATTGTGACATCTAAAAACAATGGTGTTCATTGGGCCTTTATATGGATGTGGCTGTAAGCAGCATACCATTTCATTCAACAATGATACATTTATGGGTTACTGCTGCATTTGATAATGTTATTTTTCTGAAGTCATTTGAGTGTTCGACATCACACAACTGACTTAGTTTATGGGAAAGTTCCATGCATGCTGTATGATACACTCTTATTTTTCTGGTCCACTCTCTTCTCTCATCTGTCTCTCTGCTCCTCTTTCATAGGCGAACAGACCACCAGCTAAACTCAACCTGCTAACCTGTCAAGTGAAGCTCAACCCAGATGAGAAGAAAAGCTTTGATCTCTTCTCCCGTATGTTACGCAGCAGTTTGAGGCTCATCTCCATCTCAAACCTCTGCAACCCTGGACTAGTTTTAGTAGTATGCCTTCCGGTAGCCTAGCTTCTCTTACTGCAACTACCTCTTACTCAATCTGATCTCATTTTTTTGTTGTTTACCCAAACAGATGACAGAACCTATCACTTTCAAGCTGAGGAAGAGACTGAGTGTCAGATGTAAGTACCATAGGGGTTCACTGAACCAATGTGAACTGTCTGTGCCTTTTGCACGGTGCAAGTTTGTGTGCGAACATTGTGTATACATCATTATGCAGGGTGTCCATCCACTCTGCCCAGAGTGGATGGAAACACACTTTGGTGATGAAATTTCACTTCCTTATTTCATCAAATACATTTTACCAAGACAAATATGATTCTTCATGTCTGAATCGTTCGGTGGGGTCTTTCTCTAACATGTCATTAGCATTATATCCCAAATTTGGATTTTGTGCCTAATACATCCGGTAATAAGCTCCGAGCTCTGTTGATAGAGTGGTGGCACTTTTGCACTGCAACTTTTGAGGATTTTACGTGTTGTGGTGGTGGTCTGCAGAGTTGTTTCCGTGTGTCGCAAAAAGCTAAATTAGCATGACACGAGTTGAATTAAATGTAAACGGCGTTGAAATTTTTAAAAAAAAACTTGCGTTATGCTCAGTGCTCTGTTGACATTTCACAGAGATATATGCATGTTTCTGTGAGAAATCTTCAAAAGAAGAATAGCATTCATTTGAAAAGTGTATACTGAAATATGAAAATACAACATGTCATGTCTCAAACTCGATTTCGATCTTACCTCTATATTGTTTTATGTCCTTCGGATTTAAGAAGAAAGATGAGTTCAACAGTGAGCCTGTCAGAGAGACTGTTATTTCTCAAACAGCATACAGCCTAGCTGATGCAATGCTATTTTCTTCTCTGGCCTCTGGCCTCCATAGTCACCCTAATTCTGGCCTTCCTACAAAGCAATAAAAAAAAACACATTTTGAACGGATTCTGATAGAGATGTGAAGTTTGGACCATTGGTTTTCTCAGAGGAGTATCTACACAATTAACATTGTTTTAAAATATGTGTTTTTGATTGATCACCCTTTATCAGGGCTCATCAACTAGATTCAGCCGCGGGCCGATTGTATTTTTTGAGTGGATGGAGGCCGTAACATAATTACAAATGATTTGTAGACTACAAATTTACAGCAGGAAGCTAAAACAGATATCATTTTTGACTAAATAATCATCACTTAAAATGTATATATGATCACATACACTACATGACCAAAAGCATGTGGACAGGTGCTCGTTGAACATGCTCATTCCAAAATCATGGGCATTAATATGGAGTTTAGTCCCCTCTTTGCTGCTATAACAGCCTCCACTCTTCTGGGAAGGCTTTCCACTAGATGTTGGAACAAGGCATGGCTTTGTGCTCGATTTTATACACCTGTCAGCTGAAATAGCCTAATCCACTCATTTGAAGGGGTGTCCACATACTTTTGTGTATTTAGTGTATCTCTCTAGAATTTCCTAAATTACAGTATTTTATGTTCAACAATAAAAAATCAATACATTTGTTTCATTGTATTTATTTTTTGCTTAGAAAACAGTTGGGGAACCCTGCTCTTCATTATGTGTATACGTGATACAGGGGGTACATGTAATTGGTCACTTCTCAGACCCTCTGACGTTGTAGGCATTCCAAATGGCACCCTATTCCCTATAACGTGTACTCTGCTCTGGTCAAAAGTAGTGCACTACATAAGGGATAGGGTGCCATTTGGGACGTACATGTTGCCTCCAAGCTTACGTTTTGTCTCGGTTGGACCTGCCTGTGTTTTCAGATGGATCTCAGTCCTGCAGAACAGTAAGGAGGAGGCGCTGAACAATGCCTTCAAAGGAGACCAGGACGAGGGAGGGGAGAACAACATAGTGCAGGAGCTGACCAAGGCCATCGTCAGTGAGGTCAAGAGGATGAGCGGCAACGACGTCTGCTGCGACTGTGGAGCGCCTAGTGAGTGACACACAGAGAGCATTCTGGGAAAAGGCAGCAAGAAAATATTGTGGTCTTCCTCCCAGAAGGGGTATTATATGAAAATGAACACAGTGTTGTACATACAGTATGTGAATGTGTGAGGGGCTGATATGGTTTTCGTAATTTACCATGCTGAACGCACAACCTTGCTTTGTTTGACGATTGACGTGTTCTTTTGTCTATGTGCATGCGCTCACACACATTCTTAGGAGTCTTTGTTAGGCCAGTCAGACTGATTCCTCAAATATAGAAGAAAGAGGGTTGGCTGTTTCGGTTAGATGTTATTGAAATCCTACCTTGCCTATATATCCCATGTGCTGAATTTACACTGATAGGACAATGAAAATAGTGCATCAATATACCACATCTCACTCTTAGGAGTGGAACTTTATTTAACTGTACAACTATTTCAGGTGAGAACTTATAGTGGAAGCACACTAGTCTTTTTTAATATAATTTTTGAAATATTTTCAACTAAAAAAAAATCAGAGACAGGAAAGTAAAGAGGAGAAATGGTGTGCCAGAAGGTTAAGGGCTAAGATCCGAAGGCAGTGGCAGCAACCCACCAGATCATTCCAGGCCATAGCACACTAGTCTTACACTGATAATATATCTCTGTCTTCAGAGCCCACCTGGCTCTCCACTAACCTGGGAGTGCTCATCTGCATCGAGTGTTCTGGAATCCACAGGGAGATGGGCGTCCACTATTCTAGAATACAGTCTCTCACACTGGACGTCCTGGGAACCGCAGAGCTCCTGGTAAATATCACAGGCATTAATGGTTGCATTGTATACAAACAGGTTCAAAACCATTTTTTTTAAATCAATATTTTATCGCGTTTGCTTTAGCCTGCCTGGAGTGCCAGATGGGTAGATGCCAGGGAAGCTCAGCCAAGCAGTTTTGATTATTTGAACCCAGCTCTGATTGTATAAGCTGTTGTACTATTTTAGTATGATTAGTAGTAGCCTGGTCCCAGATCTGTTTGTGTTGTCTTGCCAACTCCTATGGCAGTTGGCTATACAGCACAAACAGATCTGGAACCAGGCTAGATTTATAGGGTCTGAATAGATACCATATTGACGTGTGCTCTACCTGGTCTTTCCCAGCTGGCAAAAAATGTGGGCAATGCGGGTTTCAATGAGATCATGGAAGCGGACCTGTCTGCACGGGGCGTGACCAAACCCAACCCCTCCAGTGACATGTGAGTGACAGACAGTCGGGCAAACCACACCCACTCCTCTCCCTCCTTCAACACCATAACAGGAAAAACACTGACTAAATACATTCACTATTTATTTCATATTAAGTTCAATACATTTAACTTCTTGTTATACTATGTATAGTCCTGAATGTCTTAGGGTACATCCCAAAATGGCAACTTATTCCTATATAGTCCACTACTTTTGACAGGGGCCCTGGTCAAAATCCATGTACTAGGGGATAGGGTTCCATTTGGAACTTGGCCTTAAACTCAGATTTCCTGTCTCTTGGTAGTTGCCCATCTGTCTGTCTGCGCTCTTGTCTCCCTCAGGCAGACGCGGAAGGACTACATCACAGCCAAGTACACAGAGAAGAAGTTTGTTCAGAGGAAGTGTGCGGACGAGGAGTCCAGGCTCCACGTCCTGTGTGAGGCAGTGAAGACCCGAAACATCCTCTCCCTCATCCAGGTTTACGCTGAAGGAGTGGACCTGATGGAGACCATACCACTGGCCAATGAGCATGTAAGATTAATCACATTATATTCTTTTTTTATTTAGACAGCCAGAAGGTGGGCAGGTGACAGATTTGACATTTTATTAATTTAGCAGACGCTCTCATCCGGAGCAATTTCCCCCGAGCAAATAGGGTGAAGTGCCGTGCTCAAGGGCACATTGGCAGATTCGAACCAGCGACCTTTCAGTTACTGGCCCAACAGTCTAACCACTGGGCTATCTTTTAGAGCAGTGGTTCCTAAACCTTTTACAGTCCCGTACCCCTTCAAACATTCAATCTCCATCTGCGTATGTTTTCGGATGTGAAACGGCTAGCTTAGTTAGCGGTGGTGCGCGCTAAATAGTGTTTCAATCGGTGACATCACTTGCTCTGAGACCTTGAAGTAGTAGTTCCCCTTGCTCTGCAAGGGCCGCGGCTTTTGTGGAGCGATGGGTAACGATGCTTCGTGGGTGACTGTTGTTGATGTGTGCAGAGGGTCCCTGGTTCGCGCCCGGGTATGGGCGAGGGGACGGTCTAAAGTTATACTGTTACACGTATCCCCTCTAGCACCAGTGTCAGCGCCACGTAAGCCTGCCACACACACACACACACACACACTATACGATACATTTATTAAACATAAGAATGAGTGTGAGTTTTTGTCACAACCCGGTTCGTGGGAAGTGACAAAGAGCTCTTATAGGACCAGGGCACAAATAATAATATAATAATAATCAATAATTTTGCTCTTTATTTAGCCATCTTACATATAAAACCTTATTTGTTCATCAAAAATTGTGAATAACTCACCACAGGTTAAGGAGATAGCTGTGCTTGAAAGGATGCACATAACTCTGCAATGTTGCATTGGAGAGAGTCTTAAATAATTTTCCACACAGTCTGTGCCTGTATTTAGTTGTCATGCTATTGAGGGCACTCTCTCATAGGTACGTGGTTGCAAAGGGCATCAGTGTCTTAACAGCGCAATTTGCTAAGGCAAGAAACTCTGAGCGCAGCGGTATCAAGAAATCTGGCAGTGGCTTCTGATTAAATTCAATATACACAGAACCGCTTGTTGCAATTTTGATAGGGTTCAGATATCGGTGAGTGGACTGGAGGCAGGGCATGAAAGGGATAACGAATCCAGTTGTTTGTGTCATCCGTTTCGGGAAAGTATCTGCATAATTGCGCACCCAGCTCACTCAGGTGCTTTTCTATATCACATTTGACATTGTCCGTAAGCTTGAGTTCATTTGCACACAAAAAATCATACAATGATGGAAAGACCTGTCTGTTGTTCTTGTTAATGCAGACAGAGAAGAGCTCGAACTTCTTAATCATAGCCTCAATTCTGTCATGCACATTGAATATACAGTAGTTGCGGAGAGTCCCTGTAATACTAGATTCAGATCATTCAGGCGAGAAAAAACATCACCCAGATAGGCCAGTCGTGTGAGAAACTCGTCATCATGGAAGTGGTCAGACAAGAGAAAATGATGGCCAGTCAAGAAAACTTTAAGCTCATCTCTCAATTTAAAAAATGTGTCAATACTTTGCCCCTTGATAGCCAGGCACTTCTGTATGTTGTAAAACCGTTCCATGGTTGCTGCCTATATCATTGCATAATGCAGAAAATACATGAGATTTCAGGGGTCTTGCTTTAACAAAGTTAACCATTCTCACTCTAGTGTCCAGGCATTCCCTTGGCAGCAAGAGCCTCTGGGTGGATGCTGCAGTGTACCCAAGTGGCGTCGGGGGCAACTGCTTGAACACGTAACTGCTTGCATGCGCATTACCACTCCACTATATCCCTGTCATGGCTTTTGCACCATCAGTACAGATGCCAACACATCTTGAGCACCAAAGTCCATTTGATGTCACAAAGCCGTCCAGTACTTTAAAAATATCGCAGTGGTCTAGGGCACTGCATCGCAGAGTTTCTGGGTTTGCGCCCAGGCTCTGTCGCAGCCTGCCGGGGTGATGGGCGACGCACAATTGGCCTACCGTCGTCCGAGTTAGGGAGGGTTTGGCCGGTAGGGGTGTCCTTGTCTCATCGCGCACTAGCGACTCCTGTGGCGGGCTGGGCGCAGTGCACGCTAACCAGGTCGCCAGGTGCACAGTGTTTCCTCCGATACATTGGTGCGGCTGGCTTCCGGGTTGAATGCGCGCTGTGTTAAGAAGCAGTGCGGCTCGGTTGGGTTGTGTTTCGGAGGACGCATGGCTTTCGACCTTCGTCTCTCCTGAGCCCGTACGGGAGTTGTAGCGATGAGACAAGATAGTAACTACTAACATTTGGATACCACGAAATTGGGGCGGAAAGGGGGTAAAATAAATAAATATCCTCTCCTGTTGTTCTGGTTTCCAGTGGTTTGCAGAAGAGGATGTCTTCTTTAATTGACCCCCCATAAACGTAACAGACATATACCAGGAGCTGTGCCAGGCTGTGTCAGGTCCGCCACATCTGACTCATCCAGCATAGAATTCACTGGCTTGTATGCGAAGCAGTAATTGTTTCAAAACATCTCTTGCCATGTCATTGATGCGTATAGTATAGTTTTTTTGGCCTTTCCCCCCGGCATTGTCCCAGCCATATCCACGGCAACAGGAAGAATGAAGCCCTCCACAATAGTATGGGGCTTGCCTGTCCTTGCCACTCGGTAGCTCGCCATATAAGATGCTTTTAGTTCCTTCTTGTTAATGGTATCTGTTGCTTTTACACGTCTTTATACTCGGAGGTCGTCTATATTCTGAAAACTGAGTGAAGTTTGAAGGTTTCCCGCGAGAGAGTAAAGGTTAAAAGAGTGAAGGTTTCCCGCGAGAGAGTAAAGGTTAATGTTAATTATTTGACGAGGCTTCCTGTATTTGACATTTCGCTGAACACTAGATGGTTAAGGGAAAAAAATGGCAGTGAAACGAGGCTACTCAGGGGAGAGAAAAACCTCACCCAAATGTATAGCCCCATTGGAAAATATAAATGTACTGTTTGAAAATGTGAAGAATTGTTGATTTCTTTTTTATTTAATAAAAAATAAATAAATACAATTATGTGAATCACATTTTTATTTGGCGTACCCCCCGAGAGCATTGTGCTTACCCCTGGGTTTTGGGAATACCTTGTTTTAGAGGGAAAACAGTACAAAGTATAGGGTGGGGGGCTTCGTACACATGGTACTGTGGGAAATATGTGCATGGCCGTCTCTACCACTACTGCTGCACCATGCCCCCACATGACAGACTTCTAACGTGGACTAAAAAGGTTCTGCTGATTTGTCATATGTTAATACCTCTGATTCAAATGTAAACTGTTTTTTTGCCGATATGCATGTATGCTTCTGTAATATACCTTTTGCTACACTATGTATACAAAGGTATGTGGACACCCCTTAAAGTTAGTGGATTCGGCTAGTTCAGCCACACCTGTTGCTGACAGGTGTATAAAATGTGAGCTGCCGCACACAAACTTAAGATATGCGTAATGCCAAGCATCAGCTGGAGTGGTGTAAAGCTTTCCGCCATTGGATTCTTGAGTAGTGGAAACGCATTCTCTGAAGTGATGAATCACGCTTCATCATCTGGCAGTCCGATGGACAAATCTGGGCTTGGCGGATGCCAGGTGAACGCTACCTGCCCGAATGCATAGTGCCAACTGTAAAGTTTGGTAGAGGAGGAATAATGGTCTGGGGCTCTTTTTCATGGTTCGGGCCAGGACGCTTAGTTCCAGTGAAGGGAAATCTTAACGCTAGCATACAATGACATTCCAACTTTGTGGCAACAGTTTGGGGAAGGCCTTTTCCTGTTTCAGCATGACAATGCCCCTGTGCACAAAGCGAGGTTCATACAGAAATAGTTTGTCAAGATCGGTGTGTAAGAACTTGACTGGACTGCACAGAGCCCTGACCTCAACCCCATCGAACACCTTTGGGATGAATTGGAACGCCGACTGCAAGCCAGGCCTAATTACATAAACATCAGTGCTCGACCTAACTAAAGCTCTTGTGGCCAACATCTAGTGGAAAGCCCTCCCAGAGTTATAGCAGCAAAGGGGGATCAACTCCATAGTAATGCCCATGATTTTGGAATGAGATGTTCGACAAGCAGGTGTCCACATACTTTTAGTCATGTAGGGTATTTGTCCATGCTCTCAGGAACCGGGTGAGACGGCACTACATCTAGCAGTACGAATGGTGGACCGCAACTCCCTCCATATTGTGGACTTCCTGACCCAGAACAGGTACTAAAGCCTTACTTAAGGACTGATTAGGTGAAAAGATGCTGGGTTTATGTCTCATAAAAGCAGACGCAAACATCTCAAATGTGAAGAGGGGGAAATCGTCTAAAGTATTTTAACGGTAAACAAAAACATGTAGATAAGATCAGAAGTTGTTCTCTCAGATTAGACATATTTAGTTGTTGATGAAGGGAAGTTGAGGTGCTCCCTTGAGGTGAATGTCCTAACCACAGTGGTGTGTCTGCTCTGTGTCAGTGGCAACCTGGAGAAGCAGACAGCCAAAGGGAGCACGGCACTGCACTACTGCTGCCTTACAGACAACAGTGAGTGTCTGAAACTGCTGCTGCGGGGCCGGGCCTCGGTCAGTATTGGTAAGTGCCCTGCTAGTATCATGTCCCAAATGGCACACTATTCCCTATATAGTCCAGACTCAAGTCCCATAGAAACACATAAATTGGGCCTCCCGAGTGCCGCAGCGGTCTTTAAGGCACTGCATCGGGTTTGATCTCAGGCTGTGTCACAGCTGGCCGTGACTGGGAGACCCATGAGGCGGCGTACAATTTGCCCAGCTTTGTGCTGGTTACGGGAGGGTTTGGCCGGCAGGGATTTCCTTGTCCCATCATGCTCTAGCGACTCCTTGTGGCGGACCAGGCTCCTGAAAGCTGACCTCACTTGCCAGCTGGACGGTGTTTCCTCCTACACATTGGTGTGGCTGGCTTCCAGGTTAAGCAAGCAGTGTGTCATGAAGTAGTGCGGCTTGGCAGGGTTGTGTTTCGGAGGACGCATGGCTCTTGGCCTTCGCCTCTCCCGAGTCCGTAGGGGAGTTCCAGCGATGGTACAAGAATGTAACTAACAATTGGATATCATGAAATTGGGGAGAAAAGTACAAGGGAGAAGAGTACAAAAACAAAAAAACAAAAAATATACAGTACCAGTCAAAAGTTTGGACACACCTACTCATGTAAGGGTATTTCTTTATTTTTACTATTTTCTACATTGTAGAATAATAGTGAAGACATCAAAACTATGAAATAACACATGGAATCATGTAGTAACCAAAAAAGTGTTAAACAAATCTAAATATATTTGAGATTCTTCAAAGTAGCCACCCTTTGCCTTGATGACAACTTTGCACACTCTTGGCATTCTCTCAACCAGCTTCACCTGGACTGCTTTTCCAACAGTCCAACAGGAGTTCCCACATATGCTGAGCACTTGTTGGCTGCTTTTCCTTCACTCTGCAGTCCAACTCATCCCAAACTATCTCAATTGGGTTGAGGTCAGGTGATTGTGGAGGCCAGGTCATCTGATGCAGCACCATCACTCTCCTTCTTGGTCAAATAGCCCTTACACAGCCTAGAGGTGTGAATTCTAAATAAATTACTGACAGAGTCACCAGCAAAGCACCCTCACACCTCCTCCTGCATGCTTCACGGTGGGAACAACACATGCAGAGATCATCCGTTCACTTACTCTGCGTCTAACAAAGACACAGTGGTTGGAACCAAAAATCTCACATTTGGACTCAACAGACCAAAGGACAGATTTCCACCGGTCTAATGTCCATTGCTCATTTTTATTGGCCCAAGCAAGTGTCTTCTTCTTATTGGTGTCCTTTAGTAGCGGTTTCTTTGCAGCAATTCGACCATGAAGGCCTGAATCACGTAGTCTCCTCTGAACAATTGATGTTGAAATGTGTCTGTTACTTGAACTCTGTAGCATTTATTTGGGATGCAATCTCTGAGGCTGGTAACTCTAATGAACTTATCCTCTACAGCAGAGGTAACTCTGAGGCTTCCTTTCCTGTGGTGATCCTCATGAGAGCTAGTTTCATCATAGCACTTGATGGTTTTTGCGACTGCATTTGAAGAAACTTTCCAAATTCTTGACACTTTCCCGGCTTGACTGAGCTTCATTTCTTAAAGTAATGATGGACTGTCGTTTCTCTCTGCTTATTTGAGCTGTTCTTGCCATAATATGGACTTGGTCTACTACCAAATATTCTGTACACCACCCCCACCTTGTCACAACACAACTGAATGGCTCAAACGGATTAAGATGGAAAGAAATTCCACAAATTAACTTTTAACAAGGCACACCTGTTAATTGAAATGCTTTCCAGGTGACTACCTCATGAAGCTGGTTGAGAGAATGCTAAGACTGCGGAAAACTGTCAAGGCAAAGGGTGTCTACTTTGAAGAATCTCAAATATAAAATATATTTGATTTGTTTAACACCTTTTTGGAACTGTATATATACAGTGTGTGTGTGTGTGTGTGTGTGTGTGTGTGTGTGTGTGTGTGTGTGTGTGTGTGTGTGTGTGTGTGTGTATATATATAAACACATAAATTGGTTTGTCTGTCTGTGTGCAGCCAACGAGGCAGGAGAAACACCAATGGACATCGCCAAGCGCCTCAGACATTCGCAGTGTGAAGAGCTGGTGAGTGCAGTCTTTGAATTGAATCTTAAGGTCACATGGATTTGAACATTGTAACAATATACTAATAATTGATTGGCCTTGTAGAGTGCTTTTCCACATAGGTTCCCAAAGCGCTTTACAAAGTAAGGGGAAACTCAACTCATCCACCACCGATGTGTGGCACCTACTTTGAATTTGATGATCCAGATGTCTTAGAGGATGATCCAGGGTTCTGTTTTATCAATATGGGTAATGGTAAAGGTTGACTGTATTTGTGGTGTCCAGCTGACCCAGGCTATGACGGGGAAGTTTAACGTCCATGTGCATGTGGAATATGAGTGGCGGCTCCAGAACGAAGACGTCGACCTGGACGAGAGCGAAGACGAGATGGAGGACAAGGTGAGTTGGATAGCCTCTACCTCATAACTCAAAACTCATATAGAACTCTGATAGAATTCACAAATTCTTCTAACCATGATTTTATGGTATACCAGGCAAACCTGTACTGCTGTATTAGTTGAATTATTTTGCCAAAAATGCACGAGTCAGTACTTGAGTGAGTACTATAGTACTTCAACCTCAGTTGAAGACATTACATAAATAGCATACTAGCTTATACTACACTAGCATACTTACACTCTTTATCGCCCATACCCAGCCCATCCCCCAAAGACGGCTAGAGCAGGAGCGTCCGGTCAGCTGTTTTGTCCCCGGAAATGGTCCCATGGGTCCCATGCCTGGAGGTCTCAACATGGCCTCCCTGGCCCGTGATGCAGCCAGCCTGGTCAGGGACAAGCAGAGAGCCCATGTCCCCAGCATGATGATGAACAATGAGACCTATGGCGCCATCCTGGACCTCAGCCCCCCTCCCCGCGGCATGCCAGGGGGACCGGGGTTACACATCCCACCTCTGCCCCCCCGGAACACCAGCAAAGGTCAGTCCATTTGCAATGAGAATCGGCCATAGGTCATAGAGAATAAGTCATGCTCTAGGTCAGGGCTGTTCAATTACAGACCTATTGGGCCAAAACCCTTTTTCAGGTTTTCACTCTCCTAATCAGGGCTTGAATCAGACCTACGTCACCAGGTGAGTGCAATCAGCTCCAAGTTAGAAACATAAATCGGAAATGTTTCGGCCATCCAAGACCAGAATGAAACAGCCCTGCACTAGGTAATAGATTACAGTTCCTTGACATGGTTTCTGGAATAATGAACTAAACACCAGATGCCAAACTGTAGTATAAATAAATTATTTTATTTATTTTATTTATCTGTTATTTTACCAGGTAAGTTGACTGAGAACACGTTCTCATTTGCAGCAACGACCTGGGGAATAGTTACAGGGGAGAGGAGGGGGATGAATGAGCCAATTGTAAACTGGGGATTATTAGGTGACCGTGATGGTTTGAGGGCCAGATTGGGAATTTAGCCAGGACACCGGGGTTAACACCCCATCTCTTACGATAAGTGCCATGGGATCTTTTTTAATGACCTCAGAGAGTCAGGACACCCGTTTAACGTCCCATCCGAAAGACTGCACCCTACACATGATTGACCCTATGACTGTAACCTTGTAGGCCCAGGGTGGAAGCAGGCTCATATGGAGGTGGTGGGTAGACAGAGGTCCTCCTCAGACCCCCCGAACCCTCACATCCCGGAGCGTAACAGCTCCATGAATGGTAAGTGCACTACATTATAGTACTAGCTCCTGACCTATCCCTCATGTGATTATACTGCGCTGCTGGCACAACAACAAGATTAAAGTACTGTATAAGCACTTTGTTACAACTGCCGATGTTAAACTTTTTTATTTATTTTTATACATTTGACTGATTGATATCACTCCCTTGTCTCCATCCAGTGTTTCCCCCAGCTGTTCCACCTGCTGCTCCGCCTCCCCGGGTGTGTAAAAGGACCAGTGTGATGGAGTCTAGAAGCCATAAGACTGCTCCTCTACCACCACTACCTTCAGTATTACCTGGGCCTCCAGTGTCCCCCATCATCCCACTACCACAATTCCCGCCAACAGTGCCCCCTGCACCCTCCTTCCGACCCACACAGCCCCCTCCTGTACCCGCCCACCATCCCAGAAGCAGAGCCGCACGGTCCAAATCAACTAAATCACCCACTATGTAAGAACTTGGGCAGTATGTATCAAGCATCTCGGAGTAAGAGTGCTGATTTAGGATCAGTTTAGTATTTTAGATCACAATAAATATGATTATGTGGATAGGGGCGGGGGGCTGACTCTAGATCAGCACTCCTACTCTGAGACACTTGATACGTCCGCTGACCAATTCAGGTTCATATGTTCTCATTTAATTGTATTAAGTCTTGTGTTAGGTTTATAATGATATGTATTATCAGTTAACTAAGACAATTAATGTGTGTGTGGTCTCAGTTCAGATAAACCCATGCCTAAAGGACCACCCGGCAGGCTTGCTGTACCCACTAATAGATCCGGTAAACACATCACACACTCAAATACCATTCACACATTTTTAGTATACACTGAGTGTACAAAACATTAGGAATACCTGCTCTTTCCACGACTGACCAGGTGACTCAAGGTGAAAGCTATGAAACCTTATTGATGTCACTTGTTCAATATACTTCAATCAGTGTAGATTAAGTGGAGGAGAAGGGTAAAGAAGGATTTTTAAGCCTTGAGACGTGGATTGTGTATGTGTGCCATTCAGAAGGTGAATGGGAAAGACAAAATATTTAGGTGCCTTTGAACAGGGTATTGTAGTAGGTGCCAGGCGCACCAGTTTGTGTCAACAACTGCAACACTGCTGGGTTTTTCACTCTCAACAGTTTCCCATGTGTATCAAGAATAGTCTACCACCCAAAGGACATCCAGACAATTTGACACAACTGTGTGAAGCATTGGAGTCAACATGGGCAAGCATCCCTGTGGAACGCTTTCGACACCTTGCAGTGGCCATGACACGATGAATTGAGGCTATTCTGAGGGTAAAACGGGGTGCCACTCAATATTATGAAGGTGTTCCTAAAGTTTTGTGCACTCAGCCTACAATATCTAATAACTAACCTGCTCTGGTTCAAAGAGCTTTGTTTTTATTAATCTGGGTGCCAGTCTGTTTCTTCTTTCTTGCCAATTCCTTATGGATTTGTCGTGCCAATTGGTTCGAATAATGGAGTTGGTAAAATTACAAACAGATCTGGGACCATGTCCATGAATTGATGATTAAATGTTCCAATGTGTCTTTTTGCTTGTGGGTGAGCAGTAAAGAATGCACCTGTAACTGGATCCCCTCAGAGCTTTGGTCCAACTCCTCCACCAACACCCAAGCCCCGCGCTAACCTCCCTGTGAGATCCTCAACTCAGCCAATCAGTGGCATGCAATCAATACCTAACACACAGGCTATTATAGTAAAACAGTAATATCATATTTACACTGATTATTGAACACTTG
This sequence comes from Oncorhynchus gorbuscha, assembly GCF_021184085.1. Lineage (NCBI taxonomy): Eukaryota > Metazoa > Chordata > Actinopteri > Salmoniformes > Salmonidae > Oncorhynchus > Oncorhynchus gorbuscha. The sequence goes on from NC_060186.1 coordinate 37,047,907, forward strand.
CAAAAAAACATTAACTAACATCTTCTTGTCTAACTTATTATTATTTGGCCCTTAGCAACAGAGGTCCAGGAGGGTGAAAGCCCGCTACAGCTGTTTAGCTGATAACCCAGATGAGCTAACGTTCACCGAGGGAGAGGTGATTGTAGTGGATGGAGAGGAGGACCAGGAGTGGTGGGTAAGTACAACAGCTACAACCCACGCGCATAGGCACGCACACACATACACACACACACACATCCTCTGACTGTGTCCTTATGTCTCTGATCCACTGACTGTATGTCCTGTTGTGTGTGTGTGTGTGTGTTGCAGGTGGGACATATTGAGGGGGATTCGACTAGGAAAGGAGTCTTCCCTGTGACATTTGTGCACTTAATGACTGATTGATGCATCTGATGGTGTGACCGAAGCTGTCGCTCACTACTAGGCTGTGTGTTATCTGTTCTTGTCCAAAATTGCACCCTATCACCTATGTAGTGCACTACTTTTGACCAGAGCCCTATAAGTAGTGCACTATATAAGAAATAGGGTACTGTTTGGGAGAAAAACAATGTCTATGAGTGAAAGAGGTGTGGGATGTGCACATCACATGTGTGGGTGGTGATATTCTCATGCATCCAAACAGCCAAAGATGATGACTAGGTGACCTCTGACCTGCCAACAGAATGTTCTAATCTACAATGCTGGAATATTTGGGGGGAAAATGGGGGAAACTGTTCAACCTGCATGCTAAGTTTTGAGAAAGTATATTTAGACTTGGTTTGCTGGGACAACTGGAAATAACTGGAGCAAGATTCTGCTTGATTATATTTTATTTAAAGTCCACACAGTACAGTGCATCCTTGAGGATACAGTCAGACTTGTCTTTAAATTCAATATTCTGCAATTGTGTTATCAATTCAGATGCATATTGAAAGTCTAACTTGGTATAATAAAAAACGTATTGTACTACAACCACTCAAAGTCTATATATTACATCAGTCATCACATTGCTGTGTATCACCGAGCATGATCATCCTATGACAGCTTCTGCTGATGGGAAACTGATATGTTTGAATCTAACATGGAATGAAATCTAATTTATCAAGAGAGCATTTGTGAATACATGATGCTGGAAAAAGGGTTGCAGGGTAACTCTGTATGTATATTGTAGCTGTAACATTTGAGATAATTGAAAGGAATGTACATCCTACATTTTCCTCTTCCCTCATGTTCTTTACATGTCCATGGTTATTCATTAAAACGTGAAATGGCTCATTGTGTGTTTTGTCTTCATTGCAGTCGGGTTAAGACAGATCTGTAGTGGTCACTCCATTTGATGATTATGAACGGAACCATTATCTGATTCTGGGGCGGACTGGGACCAAAAATTGCCCCTGGTATTTCTAACACCAGCCAATATTTTTCCTTGAGGCCCCCACACTGCCATTTCGAGGGCACCATTATTAGCGAGATGGTGATAATTTTGAGCCCCCAAAAGTTTGTTCGACAGACCAACTAGGCAAAAAAATGGACCAACCCACATATTCTTGAGTAATCTGTATGTAGCACAATGAAAACAAAAACTTGTTTTTATTTTTAAATTACGTCCATAAATGGAAGAGTCCTTTTTGGGAGGATATATTATAGCAATGTCATTATGATTATACTGTGCTCTGGCTACTATGCCCTAAAATCAGGACCATGTTCAGTTGCCAAACGTTCTCCAACGTTGCTGATAGAAATGTCATAAATACAGCCTACATGATTTCGTGTTTTATATGTTGGAGAAGCATGTTTGTTCTAAGTAACATATTTCTACCTTAACGTTACAAAACGTTGTGTGCTCCTGAATGGGCGCCCTATGTTACAACACCGGAACCTATTATAGCAAAGACCATTCTACGTACGGACATATATCGCTGGACCGGAAGTGTTGTTGTAGTCAGCGTGCGGTTAGTTTCTGTAGGTGTCAGAAGAATGAATTAGTACAATTAATACATAATAAGCATATATATTTTAATTAAATCGTAAGAGAAAATATGGCGGCGAAACGCAAAGCTGATTTATCAGTGCCTGCGGAGGAAAGTGATCAGCTCCTCATCAGACCACTGTGGGTTTATACATTCAACATTTCGTGAGCTGTTTGGCTAGCTAGCTATTTTAGCCCGTCTAACTAGCAAATACATGAAGACTGACGCCTGTCTACCTAGTTAGATAAATTATGAATTTGTTCAATGTTACCTAGTGTTAGTAGTTGTCCAAAGATGCCACAGTGATTTACCTAGTATACGTATAGATAGCTAGATGGTATTTTCAAGTAGCTACCGTAGCTATGCATTACGTTCATAACGCGTAAGATTTTTCTGAATCTGCCATAACGTCACTGTGTCACAAATGTCATCAGACAGTGATTGACGTCTCTTTCCCTCTCACAGTGGAGCTGGGCAGGAGGTGGGAAGGTCATGCATCATTCTGGAGTTCAAGGGACGGAAAATCATGGTAATATTACGTGCACTCTGCTGTCCCTGTTGAATTTACCATGCATTATGGATTGTATGAGACATTCCAAATAGAAGTAACCAGGTAATTGAGTACAACAACCGTTTTCCTTTGTAGCTGGACTGTGGAATCCACCCAGGTTTAGAAGGAATGGATGCTCTTCCATATATTGACTTGATCGATCCTGCTGAGATAGACCTGCTTCTTATCAGCCAGTGAGTATTCCTAATCTCATCTGGGTTGTATTTATTGGGGTCAAATTCAACTGTAGCAAAACTTTTCACAACCTAAAACATAAACAAATGTTTCTTATATGGACAAGTTCATAAATAGCTTTCTGTTTCTGTGAGTTTTCCTACATTTTGGGCCTTATAAACACAACCCCATTATATGTTTCCCCAGGTCAGATGAATTAACACACTGAAGACAAGAGTTCAGTTTTCTAATGCACCATATTCAGTTCTCTATAATCTCCTTTCTCTATCTCAGTTTCCACTTGGACCACTGTGGCGCCTTGCCTTGGTTTCTCCAGAAGACCAGTTTCAAAGGAAGGACCTTCATGACCCACGCCACCAAAGCTATTTACCGCTGGCTGCTGTCTGATTATGTCAAAGTCAGGTAGACAAGAGTTTATTAACTTCCAATAACAGCCTGACTTACTTAACTTTAGCCTTTGGCTCCTATAAGCAACATTACTCGGTTCGTGGAAATAGCAGCGTACTCTACTGTTTCTTTCTTGATAGAGTAGCTGCAAAATGTATTGCCCTGAAGGCATGGCTGTAGATTCCTATGTCGACTCCTTTGGCATCTAACTGTTAGACGTCATAAGTCTACACAGCCATGTCTTCAGGGCAAAACAATTGTAGAGATGCCATTATCCATTATGGGTGATTCAGGTTCACATTGTGCCCCTGACTGTTTCTGTGTTTTCCCTCCCAGTAACATCTCAGCCGACGACATGCTGTACACAGAGACAGACTTGGAGGAGAGCATGGACAAGATCGAGACCATCAACTTTCACGAGGTGAAGGAGGTGGCCGGCATCAAGTTCTGGTGTTACCATGCCGGTCACGTCCTGGGGGCAGCCATGTTCATGATCGAGATAGCTGGCGTGAAGGTGACTACATTACATTTACATTGACTACTCGGACAGAAAATCAACTACAGCTTATTCATCATCTTCTTTGTGAAAGGACCATAAGAAAAGGTTCTTATCATAAATAGCACATGATTTCCCAGAAATTACTTTCTCTCCCATTTTTTATTTTGTTTGAATATCTCCTCATCCGCACCTTGTTTTTGTAGAGGCGCGTTTATAAACTTTATCTCCCCAAATCATCACAGTGCATTCGGAAAGTATTCAGACCCCTTGACTTTTGTTACTATACAACCTTATTCTAAAATTGATTATATAAAACCCCATAATGACAAAGAAAAATGTTTTTTAGATTTTTTTGGCGAATGTATTAAAAATAAAAAAGGAAGCATCACATTTTATATAGGTATTCAGACCCTTTACTCAGTACTTTGTTGAAGCACCTTTGGCAGTGATTACAGCCTCGAGTCCTCTTGGGTATGACACTACAAGCTTGGCACACCTTTATTTGGGGAGTTTCTCCCATTCTCTGCATATCCTCTCAACCTATGTCAGGTTGGATGGGGAGCGTCGCTGCATAGCTATTTTCATGTCTCCAGAGATGTTCCATCGGGTTCAAATCCGGGCTCTGGCTGTCCACTCAAGGCCATTCAGAGACTTGTACCTAAGCCACACCTGTGTTATCCTGTTGAAAGGTGATCCTTTGCCCCAGTCTGATGTCCTGAGTGCTCTGGAGCATGTTTTCATCAAGGGTCTCTCTGTACTTTGCTCCGTTCATCTTTCCCTTGATCCTGACTAGTCTCCCAGTCCTTGCCGCTGAAAAACATCCCCACAGCATGATGCTGCCAACACCCTGCTTCACCGTAGGGATGGTGCCAGGTTTCCTTCAGATGTGACACTTGGCATTCAGGCCAAAGAGTTCAATCTTGGTTTCATCAGACCTTCTGGAAGGTTTCCACAGGGGGACTCTGGAGCTCTGTCAGAGTGACCACCGGGTTCTTGGTCACCTCCCTCTTCAAGGCCCTTCTCCCCCGATTGCTCAGTGTAGCTGAGCAGCCAGCTCTAGGAAGAGTGGTTCAAAACTTCTTCCATTTAAGAATGATGGAGGCCACTGTGTTCTTGGGGACCTTCAATGCTGCAGACATTTTTTGATACCCTTCCCCAGATCCGTGTCTCAACACAATCCTGTCTTGGAGCTCTAAGGACAATTCCTTCAACCTCATGGCTTGGTTTTGCTCTGACATGCACTGTCAACAGTGGGACCTTATATAGACAGGTGTGTGCCTTTCCAAATCATGTCCAATCACATTGTAGAAACATATCAAGGATGATCAATGGAAACAGGATGCACCTGAGCTCAATTTCGAGTCTAATAGCGAAGGGTCTAAATACTTATGTAAATAAGGTATGAATGTTTTTATTTGTAATACATTTTCAAACAATTCTGGGGTATTGTGTGTAGATTAATGAGGGGAAAAAATAATTGAATCAATTTTAGAATAAGGCTGTAATGTAACAAAATGTGGAAAAGTGAAGGGGTCTGAATACTTTCTGAATGCACTGTATACTGATTGTTTACTGTGGCCAGTAGGTGGCACCCATATGCTGGACAAATTATTTATCCTTGTTATCCTTGTTCCTTTGGGTGTGTCTCTGTCCATAGATCCTCTACACAGGTGACTTTTCCCGACAGGAGGACAGGCATTTGATGGCAGCCGAGATCCCCAGTGTCAAGCCTGACATCCTCATTACTGTGAGTTCCCGCTAATAGTAACATACAACACTAAACACTACTACAATCAATTAATACAATCAGGCAATCAAATTCATTTGTCAGCAGTTGTCACATGGTGCTTTACGGCAACCCAGCCTAATCACAACCACAAAAAAGCAGCATACTTCACTTTGATTCTCGTGTGATCTTGTTTTCCAAACATGAGGATTTGATGTGTATTGCTCTATGTCCTCAGGAGTCCACGTATGGAACACACATCCATGAGAAGAGGGAGGAGCGGGAGGCCCGGTTCTGCAACACAATCCATGACATCGTCAACAGAGAGGGCCGCTGTCTCATCCCCGTGTTCGCCTTGGGCCGAGCCCAGGAACTGCTGCTCATCCTGGGTGAGATTCTCCAACCAGTTCCCTCTTCAGCCTGCCTTTAGAGCAGGTATCCAGTGACTCTCATTCATGGAAGTGTTCATTAGGAACCAACTGTCACCTGGCCTAATCCAATCAGAAACTTGTTTTAAAACGTTTTCTGTTGCGTGCGCTAATGAACACAACCCTTCTCTAATGTGTGTGGTTATGTGCCTCTGCGTGTGTGTTTCAGACGAGTACTGGCAGAACCACCCAGAGCTCCATGACATTTCCCATCTACTACGCGTCGTCTCTGGCCAAGAAGTGCATGGCCGTCTACCAGACATACGTCAACGCTATGAACGACAAGATCCGCAAGGCCATTAACGTCAACAACCCCTTCGTCTTCAAGCACATCAGCAACCTCAAGGTGGGTGACGTTAATCAGATGAATGTTTGGTAGTGGCATTTTTCAATAATAAATTTTTTTTTTTATTATTAGGCACCATAAAGTAGAAAACAGGCTGGAACAGGGAGTGACTATCTGAACTTGTCCAATAAGAAACACTCCTTTTCATTTCCTTTTCGAAAAGTTTTACTACGGTGTGCTCTAATGAATTAGCACCTGCTGTGTCCCTCGGTCCATGCTAAGTCTGCTGTACCACTCTCTACCAGAGCATGGACCACTTTGATGACATCGGGCCCAGTGTGGTGATGGCCTCTCCAGGTATGATGCAGAGCGGTCTGTCAAGAGAGCTGTTTGAGAGCTGGTGCACCGATAAGAGGAACGGCGTCATCATCGCCGGCTACTCTGTGGAGGGTACCCTCGCAAAGGTGGGGCTCGGTCTTCAACCCTTCTTAAGACATTTCTCAGTCACACCAAGTCATCACAACCAAAGGAATCCTACAGTGGGGTCTTACTGCAAGCCAAGCTTTGTTGTGATTAAGTATTTCTTAGCGTCATCAAATGACAGATAAACATGGACACAATTTTTTTTTAATCAAGTCATTTCCAGCCGTGCTAAGATTCATTACTCTGTGTGTGTGAGCTGACTGTTCCTCTGTGACTCTATCCTCAGCACATTATGTCAGAGCCAGAGGAGATCACCACCATGTCAGGCCAGAAGCTGCAACTGAAGATGTCTGTGGACTACATCTCTTTCTCAGCCCACACTGACTACCAACAGACCAGCGAGTTCATCAGGGCTCTCAAACCCCCTCATGTGGTAAATAGACACACTCCGTCGGCCAGTAAATGAGTCAGATCTTATCTTACGGGCCGTAATCAAATGGTAAATGCCAACGGTACACAGTTCCACAAGGAAGTGTGCTTGGGCCTCTCTTTTTTTCCCCTGTTATACTTCAATGACTTGAGCCTGCTCGTGTGACATATTTCTTTGTCCCGCCTGCAGATCCTGGTGCACGGGGAGCAGAATGAGATGGCGCGTCTGAAAGCTGCTCTGATCAGGGAGTACGAGGACAATGATGAGGTCCACATCGAGGTGCACAACCCCCGGAACACTGAGGCCGTCACACTCAACTTCAGAGGAGAGAAGTTGGCTAAGGTGAGCCCATCCTCCACTCTCTCTCTCTAGCGGTCTCCTACTGTAATATAATTTATTGGGAGAATTAGACTGAATTGAGTTAGACTTTATCCATTGGCATCAAGCGGAATTATCGAAGATTTTTTATAGTGTGTACAACTGAGGCGATTTGTGTCTTCCAAACACTTGTGGTGTGTGTGTGTATACTGACTGTTGCTGTTCTGTGCTGTAGGTGATGGGCTCCCTGGCTGATAAGAAGTGTCAGCAGGGTCAGAGGGTGTCTGGGATCCTGGTCAAACGCAACTTCAGCTACCACATCCTCACCCCATCAGATCTGTCCAGTCAGTACTGATTCACTATCTGACTGTGTGTGCGCAAGCATCCCTCCGTGTGTGTCCACATGTGTGTACGAGCTCTCCTCTCTGTCTCCAGACTATACAGACCTGGCCATGAGCACAGTGAAGCAGACCCAGGCCATTCCCTTCACTGGACCCATCTCTCTGCTGGCCAGCCATCTACGCAACCTGGCAGGTGGGTTTCTACAGAACTCTGCTCACCTTGTTGAAAATTTAGGCACACTGGTCAATCAATCAACAACTACTGATTGATTCCGAATCGGACAAATGTGGAAGCCAACAAAATATCACTCAACAAATGGTAACCAACAGACGAGCGGGGAACACCTAGCGAATTTAGTTTTTTTGCAGGTGTTATTAGAGTTTGTTGTGGGAGTGTGCCAGTTGCTTTACATTAGTGGTTACATTGGGCTGTTTTCAAAGCCACTGTAAAGCTGTCACTTATAACCAGGGTCTGGAGTTTTTCTCGGTACTGTCTGACTATACAAACCCGCTTGTCTTTTAGGGGATGTGGAGGAGGTGGAGTCTGCAGAGAAAATCACACTCCGGATCTTCAAGAATGTCACACTGGTGCATGAAGCTGGCATGGTGGTTTTAGAGGTGAGATACTGAATATAATGAAAGTAGGGGTTCCAAAATTCCCTGGTTATTTCCCTCCAGAAATCCCAGTAGGTAGAGTCCCAGAATCAGAAGGGAATAAGCAGGAAATCTATTAAAGTTGCTTGAATATTGCAACCCTATAGGAAAGGGTGTGAACATTAGCTAACTGGTTTTGTATTGGTGCTGTGTGCAGTGGATCGCCAACCCTCTGAATGACATGTATGCTGATGCGGTCACCACAGTGGTTCTGGAGGTCCAGTCCAACCCTAAAGCACAGAAAGGTCAGTGAAGAAAGTCCAACGTTATCTCTATCATGGACCGGTGAAGAAATCTGAACGCTAAAAGTCCGTTTTCACATGTATGTTCTCGTGTAGTATAGTGAGTACAAGACTGGTAAAATACTACGACACAGGGTTAGTTTTGTGGAGAAAAGAGGTGTGCTACCTAGGTCAGCGACCGTGTTCTAACATTATCTCTGCGTTATGGACTATCATTACAGTATGTTTAATGTCTTTGTGCTTGTCCCTTCCCTTGCTGATGTTCATTTCTTCATCCTATAGTTATGGAGCACAAGAAAGAAGGTATAGAACTGGATGTTTTCCAGCAGAGGCTGGAGATTATGCTTCTGTAAGTTCCACCCCCTATTCACGTTTTCTATATTCACACACACACACACACACACACACACACACACACACACACACACACACACACACACACACACACACACACACACACACACACACACACACACGCCTGTCATGGGTCAACAGGAAGGTTGTGAATGTGTATCAAAATGTAACGGATAGAATCGCTTCTCTGAGACATTTGAAATCTTTCCCTCAACAGTGACATGTTTGGGGAGGACTGTGTGGACTTCAAGGACAATAAGAACCTGACAGTAACAGTGGACGGGAATACTGCCTTCATCTGCCCAGAGACCAGAGTGAGGATTTAGTAGATATCTCTGTCTCTCTCTCTGTGTGTGTGTGTGTTCTCCTCTGACCTGGTTCTCCCCTGTCTGTCTGTTGTGCAGACGGTGCAGTATGAGGAGGGCAGTGCTGAAGATGAGACCCTGAGAGAGATGGTGGAGCTGGCTGTGCAGAGGCTCTATGATGCTCTCAACCCTGCCATCTGAGGAGTCATCCACCTCCTCCCCTCTCTCTCTCTCTCCCTGGACAGGCAGCCTGTCCAACACACCGGGGTTCCCAAACAGCACCACCCAGAGGCACTTGCCCACTTTCCTTTACGGGCAGTGCAGTACTGACGTGGTCTATATGAAGAGTTTTCCAGTGCATTATTCATTGATATGCGTATGTTAGCCGGGCAATGATTACAGTGGATATATTCTACATGTTGTCCCAGTACTTGTAATGTCTTGACAACATTGCCCCCTCCGTTTCATTCCTCTGTAATTCTAGCTGCCTTTATCACATAAAGGAAGAATCTGTGTTTGGGAAAGTGTAGATTTCACAGGAATCAAACCTCCATTGAGTTACGTTGAATTCTCAACGTGTAGACTTTGTATTTATGCATTGCATTGACAAAATTTGTTTTAAATAAAGTAATTAAGGACTGCTGGCCACATTTCTGAACTAATATTGCAGGTTTATAAAGTAGTTATTTCTGTGAATATGTTCTGAAATATTGAGAAGTGCAGCAATGTGAGCAATTTAATAAAATGGGTAAACAAAGTTCTGAGTGTGACATTTTAATATATAGCCATTGGAACACCTGAAGACAACCTACCTGAGGCATGATACAAGTTAATCACAAATCCAGATATAAAATACTTGTAGGATGCTGTTGGGGCTTTCTTTCAAAGAATAAATCATTCTGTATGTGAGAGCATAAAATACAAAGAAATTCCTAAATAGGGGATTTCCAATGTAAACTGTTAAACCCATAACAGGTCAGTGAGATCATGTCTGGCAGGAGTTCACAATGAAACAAAATACCAGATAATATGGCAAATAAAAGGTAGCTAATACAACAATACATTTTCAAACATCGGATGAGATATTGTAAGATAGTGGCCAAAGCCAGAATTGGGCGATTATATTATATAACTGGCTCGTGTGAGGCTAGAAATAGACATCTTGCTGATTGTCACAATTGTCATATGAAAGCATACAAATGGTATCAAAAACACTTTCCGCAATTAAGAGTTGAGTAACCATTAGAGTTTTGTCAATCTTGCATATCAGAAAACTCTAATGGTCAGATCTATCTCCATGCATAAGACACCATACAGGTCTGGTTTGACAAATTACCCAATAACAGTCGGGATTTAATGTAAACTGGGCGGGACTTCCAACTTTATTGGCTGATCCCTTCTGGTGACCCTGTTGGAGAAAGAAAGCTTCTGGTGACCCTGTTGGAGAAAGAAAGCTTCTGGTGACCCTGTTGGAGTAAGAAAGCTTCTGGTGACCCTGTTGGAGAAAAAGCTTCTGGTGACCCTGTTGGAGAAAGAAAGCTTCTGGTGACCCTGTTGGAGAAAGAAAGCTTCTGGTGACCCTGTTGGAGTAAGAAAGCTTCTGGTGACCCTGTTGGAGTAAGAAAGCTTCTGGTGACCCTGTTGGAGAAAGAAAGCTTCTGGTGACCCTGTTGGAGTAAGAAAGCTTCTGGCGACCCTGGAAGAAAATGGATTCCCTCAAAACGGAGACACCCTCAATGGCTATAACGGCACAGGTACAAAAATGAGTCCTCCATTTATCTCTATGAGTAATACTGGTTCAGGCTACGGTTCACGGAATTGAAAGTAAACATTATGCTGGTTTTGTTATTAGTTACAGCCAACCAGGCTCACCCAACAAATGAAATACTTAGTAACAGTTTTGTAGACTTTTCCATTATAAATTCATTCTCTCCCCCCCCCCGGTTACAAAGAGCAAAGCGGTAAACTAGTGTTATATTGCTGTGCCACAAAGTACATTAACTCGCACCAGGCCAATGATATTACAGACATAGCCACAGTGCTGCTGGTGATGTATGCATTAGGGTGTTAGCATATATTTGCTGACCTATTTTCAAACTGCGCCAAAAGTGTCACTGTCAACCAACTCAACTACATACATGGAGGCATGGTGCAACATGTTCATATGCCAGGCTGTGCAAGTGAGCAGCCCAGGATATCTTAAACAATACATCATCTGAAACCAGAACATCATCAATATGACCTGGTTGTAGCAAGACAATTCTAGACGTAATCGTTTCATCTATTCATTCTAATTTCAGTTTTGAAGAATTTGGCTTTTCAATGCTCAGTAGGTTTCATTTTAGCCCAGTGGATCCCATTTTCAACTGAAGCTGCTCTCCAACTTCATATAATACCTTATATAACTCAGCCCACATATAGTATCAGACAAGTCCAGCTCGTTTTACTCTGTGGTCTGCCATTCAGTGGTGATTGGGTGAGCATCCTCTCCCACGCTCTGTCCTCTCCTCCTCCAGTCTCTTTCTTTATCAGTCTCCTCTGTGTTAAAGAACCCTCTTTATCTCTCTCTCTTCGCCTCCCTTTCTCAGCACTCTGTCTCCTTGCTGTTGATGCGGATGCGGGCCTGTCTCTGGAGTCTGAAGGACAGGGCCTTGTCACTGCGTCGGGCCAGGGGCCCACGCTCTGTCAGATCCTCAAAGGAGTGTGGAGCCGAACTCCCCATGGGAAAGTCGCCCTCCAGGGCCTCTTCATCCAGGTGGGAGTCAAAACTGGGATCCTCCTGGATGGTGGCCATGCGTGGGCTCTCCAGGGGGGGCAGGGGACTCTGGCTAGGGCTGGGAGTGGAGGTTGGGACTTGGGCCCCATGGGTTCGAGTTGGGGCTTGGATGGGGGGAGTGCTGGTCTGCTCGGGGCCAGAGGCCTGGAAGCGCAGGGCTGAAATGGCAGGGGGTTTGAAGATCCGTACGGAGGCTGACTCCAGACTGCTCATAAACTCTGCATTCTGGAGACACACAAGCAGGATCAAAGCCAAGGGTCAGAAAACCAAGATGACTACAGTGTATAATTTGTATATACAGTACCAGTCAAAAGTTTGGACACACCTACTCATTAAAGGGTTTTTCTTTATTTTTCACTGTTTTCAAAACTATGAAATAACACATATGGAATCATGTAATCAAAAAAAGTGTTAAAAGTGTTAAGGGCTAATTGACCAAGAGGGAGAGTGATTTAATTGCTGCATCAGATGACCTGGCCGTCACAATCACCTGACCTCAACCTAATTGAGACGGTTTGGGATGAGTTGGAATGCAGAGTGAAGGAAAAGCAGCCAACAACTTCTTCAAGACTGTTGGAAAAGCATTCCAGGTGAAGCTGGTTGAGAGAATTCCAAGAGTGTGCAAAGCTGTCATCAAGGCAAAGGGTGGTTAATTTGAACAATCAAACATTTTAAATATATTTGTTTAACACTTTTTTGATTACTACATGATTCCATGTGTTATTTCATAGTTTTGATGTCTTCACTATTATTCTACAATGTAGAAAATAGTAAAAATAAAGAAAAACCCTTGAATGAGTAGGTGTTCTAAAACTTTTGACTTGTACTGTGTGTGTGTGTGTGTGTGTGTGTGTGTGTGTGTGTGTGTGTGTGTGTGTGTGTGTGTGTGTGTGTGTGTGTGTGTGTGTGTGTGTGTGTGTGTGTGTGTGTGTGTGTGTGTGTGTGTGTGTGTGTGTGTGTGACATATGAATCAAACAATACTTACACTCGGAAAAAGCAGAGACTTGGTGGTCTGTTCATACTGCTGATCCAGTTTTTTATCCTGTAAGTGGGAAAAATATGTTAGATGTGATAACATGTGACGGGTACTATATAACATGTTACATGTACTATATAATAAAATGATAATAACATGTGACGGGTACTATATAACATGTTACATGTACTATATAATAAAATGATAATAACATGTGACAGGTACTATATAATAAAATGATAATAACATGTGACAGGTACTATATAATAAAATGATAATAACATGTGACAGGTACTATATAATAAAATGATAATAACATGTGACAGGTACTATATAATAAAATGATAACATGTGACAGGTACTATATAATAAAATGATAACATGTGACGGGTACTATATAATAAAATTATAATAACATGTGACGGGTACTATATAATAAAATGATAATAACATGTGACAGGTACTATATAATAAAATGATAATAACATGTGACGGGTACTATATAATAACATGTTACATGTACTATATAATAAAATGATAATAACATGTGACAGGTACTATATAATAAAATGATAATAACATGTGACAGGTACTATATAATAAAATGATAATAACATGTGACAGGTACTATATAATAAAATGATAATAACATGTGACAGGTACTATATAATAAAATGATAATAACATGTGACAGGTACTATATAATAAAATGATAATAACATGTTACATGTACTATATAATAAAATGATAATAACATGTGACGGGTACTATATAATAAAATGATAATAACATGTGACAGGTACTATATAATAAAATGATAATAACATGTGACGGGTACTATATAATAAAATGATAATAACATGTTACATGTACTATATAATAAAATGATAATAACATGTTACATGTACTATATAATAAAATGATAATAACATGTGACAGGTACTATATAATAAAATGATAATAACATGTGACAGGTACTATATAATAAAATGATAATAACATGTTACATGTACTATATAATAACATGTGACAGGTACTATATAATAAAATGATAATAACATGTTACATGTACTATATAATAAAATGATAATAACATGTGACGGGTACTATATAATAAAATGATAATAACATGTGACGGGTACTATATAATAAAATGATAATAACATGTGACGGGTACTATATAATAAAATGATAATAACATGTGACGGGTACTATATAATAACATGTGACAGGTACTATATAATAACAACATGTACATTATTAGGTGATTGATGACAACACTCAGAATGTCTGAGTATGGGCATCCAATGTATTATTGTGTGTTAAGAAAAAAAACACTACAGTTCCCACAATGCAACACACAACGTGGATGTGGATCTAATGCCTTGCTTGGCTACACACCAATGTATTTTGCTAGCTCAAGAATCTTGTAATCACAAGTAGCTAAACCTATGCCCCAGTTTGTCATTCATCAAGGAACAAACATAACACCTACCACACAGTGAACCAGGATGCTGAGGGGGACCCAGAAGACCAAGGAGAAGACCACCACAGAGCCCACGATGTTGTCTGCCAAAAACTTCCGAAACGTGTTGATGTCCAGCTTGTCAATGAAATCCCACAGCCTCTCAATGACATCCTGAACTTGCTTCATACATTTACCCTGAATATGACAAAAATATCACATGCTAGTTACAAAACCATAGAAATAGAATTACTTGAGAATAGAAAGAAGGCCCTCAGACCACAGCAATCCAGAAATTAAAACTGTACAGCCATGCAAGACTTGTTGCTAGATGTGACCGAAATAGCTGTAAGTTGCAATAGAAGTATTGTTGTCGGTTAATTTACTCCAATTAGGGCAGGGATGGTAGGGTATGGGGGGGAAAGTATAGAGATTTTTTTTTTTTTATTAACAAGGGAATTATAAATTATGCAAACAATTAAATTGATAAAGATGATCTTCCCCCCAACCCCCTAAAAAATACATTTAAAGAAAACTTTTCTATTTGTTGTACATAGAAGGTTAAGAAGCATCCACTTTCCATCAACAATCTTTCTTTTTTATTTTCTTCTGGGATACACTCAAAATGCCTGTTCTAGTAATTCCATTTATATGTGCAAAATCAACCAAGTGAAAGGGGATATAATATAATACAGTAGAGCAGGTCTTCCCAAACTGAGGTAAGGGCGCAATGCCGTCGGGGGTACGCCAAATAAAAATGTGATTCACATTTAAAAATATATATAATATAGATTTTAAAAAACAATTCAAACAGTCCATTTAGTAAGGCCCGTGTCCATAGAGACACATACCAGCTCTACTGGTAGTACTCCTAGTACTGGTTGCAGATGGGCCTCCGCACGCCCATGTAGATATTCCATTAAAAATCAGCTGTTTCCAGCTACAATATTCACAACATTAACAATATTTACACTATATTTCTGATCAATTTGATGTTATTTGAATGGTTCAAAAACAAGGAAATTTCTAAGTGACCCCAAACTTTTAAACGGTAGTGTATACTGGGAGTAGTGCCTTTCCTCAGCCACAGTGTGTTATATGTGGAAAAAGTACTCTCTCACAACTTGCAGACATCTAGAAACAAAACATGCCAATTTGAAAAATTGTCATTAACCTGTGGTGAGTTATTCACAATGTTCTATGAACAAATAAGGTTTTATATGCAAGATGGTTTAATAAAGAGCAAAATGATTGATTATTATTATATTATTATTTGTGCCCTGGTCCTATAAGAGCTCTTTGTCACTTCCCATGAGCCGGGCTGTAACAAAAAACTCACACTCATTCTTATTTTTAATAAATGTATTGTATAGTGTGCATGTGGCAGGCTTACAATGATGGTGGCAAAAAAAAAAAATTACATTTGAAAGTGCACTGACCCTGGTGCTTGAGGGGGTCCGCAGCTAGAGGTTGAATGTCTGAAGGGGTACGGGACTTTAAAAAGTTTGGGAACCACTGCACTAGAGGGTAAGGGTCAGAGGTCAGGTGTCACTTACTTCTCCGTCACAGAAGCCCACAGTGCAGGGTTTCCCCTTGCGGAGGTAGATGAATTCCCCTCCGTCGTCCTGGAATGGGGCGCACACTCCACTGGTGCTTCGACAGCACACTTTACATGACGAGTTGGTTTCTAGAGCGGGTAGGAAGAACAACACACTGTAGTACTTTTTTTTTATGTATTCATATTATGAGTAAAATGCATCTTTAATAAAGCAGGACATTTAGCGTACACAGGTTCTATGTGGCTCAGTTGGTAGAGCATGGCGCTTGTAATGTCAGGATCATGGGTACAATTCCCGCTGAGGCAACCCATGCAAAATTCAATGCAAAAACTGCTTAATGGCATATGATATTATATTATGTCTTGAGGTTGGATTAGTCCACTACAGCCTTTAAAGGAGGGGTGGTGATGGTGAGGGGAGTGTACCATTGCAGGCGCAGGACTGCAGGTTCTTGACGGCCTCACAGAAAGGGATACATACACCGTCCAGACACTCTCCGTTGTCCAAACACACAGTCTTGTCAGGGGCGTTCTCAGGAGACGGACACTCACTACTGTTGCCTGGGAACAAAAATATGACATATTCATTGTTCATAAAAGGACATAGAAATAACAAAGAACTAAGACATATTTCATTGTTTCACTCTCATGTTTTATTAGGACTTGTAGATATGAGGATGGTGTAGTGGTGGGGCTCCCTTTCTGGGGGTATCAGGTGATATCAGCCTACCTGTGCAGTAGGACTTGCCCTTACAGGTGGCACTGATGGGCTCCTGGCACACCTTGCCCTCCCGCTCATACTGGCACTGCTTACAGCATGCACTGTTCCTGTCACTACATCGAGAGAGAGAGAGAGAAAGAGAGAGGTTCTAGGAACAGTGGTAGGATTCTGACAACATTTGGTGGTCGTTTATGATATGTTGTAAGAATGTTATAAAGAATGATTCTTCTCTGTGATATCACCCTGAGAGAGAGAGCGAGAGAGATATCATGGTAATACAGGGTGATATCACAGAGGGAAGATTCATTCTTTATAACATTCAATCAACAAATCACAAACTACCACCAAATGTTGTCAGAATCCTACCACTGTTCCTAGAACCTAAGTGGGTGTGGTGTGCAGGTATCCGGGGGTTGGTGGTTCCAGAGAGGGCTCACCTGCACTTGGCTGTGGGGCGGAGCTTGCAGTCGGAGGTACAGCAGCGGTCGTCGTTGATGTGCAGCAGTCCCGGGTCACAGTCCTCACCCTGTTCCACCCTGCTGTTCCCACACACATTACTGTTCCTCTCCCTGAAGCACACTGGAGCCTTGTTCCTCAGACGCTTCACAATGGAGATCTTACTGCAGTTGGAGAAAAGCTGGGGACACAAAACAAGGTCAAGAGCCGTGTCCGAAACTGGCACCCTGTTTCCTCCATTGCGCACTACTTCTGACCAGAGCCCTATGGCCTAGGGTGCCGTTTCGGACACATCCATAATCATTCTTGGTATAATGAAGACTTAAGGTTTGCTTAAGATTGATGTTTGGTTTGTCGAGTGGGGAAAAAGGAGGCTATTTGAACCTTGTTGTTGACGTGGTCTCCGCTCACAGCGATGGGATACATGACGTATTTGCCCCCCTGGTCTTCCCTGGGAGCACAGTAGGGGATGTTATCGGGGTCGTGCTCTGCCCCAAAGTTATGGCCCAGCTCGTGAGTTGTCACCAGGTCTGCCTCCTGAGGGCAAACCATAAGAAAAGGTCATATTAGTGAAATATGATGGTGCCTATTCCAGACAGAATAATAGGTATTGCCTTTGTGTACATTTGGATGTTCCAAATTCGAAGCCTCTTTTTTTTTAAGTTGCAGGGGCGGTCTCCCAGACACAGATTAAGCCTAGTCCTGGACTAAAATGAATGCCCAGTGGAGAACTGTTTTTCTGTCCAAGTCTAAGTTAATTCTGTGTCTGGGTCTCATAAACCCACCTTGGTCAGAATAGTTTTCCCATAGTTCTTAGTGCTGGTGAGCCCAGTGTTGAGATAAATAGCTCTCGTCTCAGGCGAAGACGGAGGGCACTCTGATGACAGAGAAGGATAACATTTTCCAATATCAGTTTACCTACGTCAGAGTTGTGGTCAAGGTTAATGTGTTGACGGGAGGCTTATTATCCGTCCCAAAATGGAACCCTATTCCCTATATAGTGCACTACTTTGTACCAGCGCCTTATGGGTCTGGGAGAATAGGGTGCCATTTAGGACATGGGACTTGCTCAAAAGTAGTACAATACATAGGGAATAGGGTGCTATTTGGGGACGCAACCTTACTCTCTGAGCAGAGGCCCCCAGGGATGCCCTGTCTGGAGGGAGCCACGTAGGCCAGGCCCAGGGTCCCCTCGTCAAAGTCCTGGTAGGTGAACAGGTGAGCCAGACACACCTTGGACGCGTTGTCTGCTATGTCCACACTGAATTGCTGCGATGAGAACAAAGGGGGAATATATTATGGCCTATTATCATACAGTATACGACTACTCTGATGTCATTACTCAGATGATTGAACATGCTGCTCACCTCCAGAAGCTTCTTCACGTCCCAGACATCCTTACCCTCTACGGGACTTCCCCTCATGTTGAAGTGGGCCTCCCCCGGGGGTACGCGGGTGGGGACCTTCTCAATGATGATCTACATTGAGGATTAAAGATTGAGAATGATGGGAAGGAAGAATCAATCATCAATCCAACCTCATGGTAAAAAATACATGTAAAAAATGACAGTGATCATCTGTTCCCGGCAGCATGGCAACAGGGTAGTGCTGTAGTCCACTGAGCACATATTGTCCAGGAGCGCCATGAGATGGAATCCCACATAGAAACTGTCTAAATAAACAGGAAATACAGAAGGGGGGGGGGACAATCTGAGAGGTGGTAGTGGAACATATAACTCACCTGTTGGATCTGAACCCCGTATCCTTTATACTCGTCATCCCACGACGTCGACCTGTAGATGTCATCCACGCGGTCAATCAGCTCGATCTGACCGACCAATCACAAACAGGGAGAAAGGTATGTGGTGTTTTTCACATACAACCATCAAGCCAAAGACCACCCCAAACAACATAGTATGCATCCCAAATGGCATCTCATTTCCTTTATAGTGCACTACTTTTGACCAGAGCTAAATGGGTTAAATGAGGGAGACACATTTCAGTTGAATGCATTCAGTTGTACAACTGACGAGGTATCCCTCTTTGCCTATAGGCCCTGGTCAAAAGAAGGGGCAACTACATAGGGAGTAGTGCACTACTTTTGACAAGAGTGCCATTTGGGACACACACACACATCACATTTTACTAAACAGCGCCCCCCACCAGGTAGTTGAGGGTAGTGCTCTCCTCGCCACGGCCCATCTCTTGGAAGAAGCGATGGTCAGCCACCAAGAGTAAAGGGCAGGTGTTCTTCCTGTGGTCATGAACCTGTCTCTTCTCTCTGACCAGGGGCTCTGTGGATTTAGTGGAGAGGAGATCATGTTTCATTGCCAGTCAGTGCCATTGTCAAGCTGAAATACACACCACTTTTATTTTCTACACTACACTACCCTAAACAGAGCATTGGGCAGATTCAAGCTGTCAATTTCACAAATATATTGCAATTAGACATCACATGCCATACAATTAACAACAGCAACTGAGATCACCGAGTGCTTCTCATAAAGAGTGATTTGGTTCTCACACCATAACTGCAGGCAACATGGCTATGTCATCATCATCATGGGTCTGCCATTACAGCTAACTTAAAGTATATGTATTGTATTTTATTTAACTAGGCAAGTCATCTAAGCTAGTGTGAATAACAGATTAACGCAATGGGGATATGATTATTAATTTAACAGACACTGAAAATGTGACCAGGGCTTTTGGATAGCCTGATATGTGAATATGTTTAGTTTGACTGTAAATTCAATTGTATTAAAATAGCATACATTGAGTTGCATTAGATGGAATGGTCACTACATGTGGTTTGGACTTATGAGGGACAGGATTTTACTGTGATCATTATTTGGGAAAGCTCCACCCCACATTCTTCTCTCGTAGTCAACTATGAGTTCAATCCTACTCAACCTTCACCTCCTACTCCCCCCCCACACTCACTCTCTCCCTCGTGCTCCCCTACTCACCCTCTCCGTCTTCACCCTACTTCCCTCTCTCCCACTTACCTTCCTCCTCATCCTCCAGTCTAGCTGATCTCATACTCTCAGGCAGCAGGTCATTGGAGTCAGCCTTCACGTAGCCACAGACCTTGGGCGAGGCCAGTCGGCTGATGTTCCTTATGTGCTCAGGACGGTATACCAGCAAACGGCCATCGGGGGGCGCCGACGTAAACCTCCACAGGGGCTGAGAAAGGACAGGGAGTCAAAACAAAAAGGGGTATTTTGACACTTTATTGAGACAGTATGGGAATCAGAAGAGGATTCAGGCAGGTGAGAGAAACATTGGGAAGGGTGGACACAGGGATTGATTTGTATATGTGACATACGCCAGGAGTGTTACCACGGCTCTGCCCAGAAAGGAAGATTTTATATGATTAAAAAACTCAGGTGGATTATATACAGAATATTCCTCACACACACTGAGACATTTCAGAGTAGATTGTCATATTGTTGTAATATCACAATCTGCTGTTAAAATAGTGTGATGCCATACCTCAATGTTGTACTCTCCTCCGTCAGTGAGGATGTGTGCCGAGAAGTCATTGTCATCAATATGCGCCTGCACTCTAGAGTTCTCCTCCCCTTCAAATGGACAACACTCAGTAAACAACTATGATGAGAAACACCACAAAATATAAACATGGGACAAAGCCAAATTCCTAAGGCACTAAAGAGACGTTAAAGTGATAGTTCACTCCAAAATCAGATGTCAGCCAAATGTTTTCAGACCTCAAAAGTGGTCCAAGGTTGATGAGTCCACATGACACTGGTAGGCAACCTTTTATAATCAATGTAGCACTTTAAAGCCCCATAATGGACCTCAATCTGGTGGCTTCGGAGCCCAACCATGTGGTGTCCGTCTTACCTATGACATGGCCAGTGAAGAAGTTCTGTCTGTTGACCTCGTAACTGTCCTCCTGTCCATCCTCATCCACGAACACAGCACTGAAGTCCTCTGTGAACAGCTCCGTGTTGGTCCTCAGATACAGCTTGAAATGCCTAGAAGCACACAAACAGAGTAAGAAACGGGGTGAAAGTCAATCACAAAGATCATTAATAAGATCCGTGACTTAGTGCAACTGAGGCATTGACATTTGATTTGCATCCCAATGGAACCCTAGTCCCTATATAGTGCACTACTTTTGACCAGGGCCCATAGGGACACAACCGTGCAACTGAGGCATTGACATTTGATTTGCATCCCAATGGAACCCTAGTCCCTATATAGTGCACTACTTTTGACCAGGGCCCATAGGGACACAGCCATGGAGTTCCTACCTCTGTAAGGCAGTGAAGCTGAGATGTCGTTCCACGTGGGTCTGTGTCTGGAGGTCCCGCCGCCGGACCGAGTGAGTCTGGAGACTGGCGAGGGGCAGCACCTCAAAGTCTGAAAGCATGGAACTGAGGAAGTCTGAAACAAAGGCAGAGGATAACAGAACAGATAAGTACAGAACACATTTTCCTGACTAAATACCACCAACACCAGAGCGTTCATATACCAACCTATTCAACCTAAAACGATTCCATTTTATTTGATTCTATCAGAACAGTTCTCTCATAACACATCAAATGCCGGGGGGTTAACCCAGTAGTTATACTATTATTGCTGCCATAATTGCTATATTGGCGGGTACAAGTGGTTGAATATCGTCTCACATGCAAAGTCTGAAATACTTTTTCCTTCAGATGTTATTTCCATATGGAAAATACTATTATATGATGTATTCTTTGGCAACTGTTGTGTGTGGGATGTTTGGTTTGTGACCATCCCCATCTCGAGTAGCATAAACTCATGACATCTGTTTAACTGAAAATCAAGTTAGCCTAGGCTCTCTCCACTCACCATATTCAGGATCTACAACCTCCGCAGGCGGCTTTGTTGCACCATTCGTTAAAAATAGAGAAACTATAAATAAAAAGACTATCTGCATATCGGTATTTATGGGTGGAACGTGTAAAAAAAAGAACAAATCCATACACTTGGTCAAAAAACTGTTTCCACAGTATATGTTGTATCGGGATAATCTCTCCAAAAGCCCACTAATTGAGGTGTTTCCGAATTCCCAAGGCAGGCAACAATTTAACAAAATTGTTACGGTACCATGTAACAAAATTGGTACGGTGACCATGTAAGCAAAACATTCAGTTGTTCTGCAACTGTAACCGATTGTTAAAAGTCGGACTTCTAGTTTCGGCAAAAATATTTGTTCTTGAAAACCAGCTCCCGCATACCCGGAAGTGTTGTGACAGAAAAAAAAGCACATTACAGTTGTTCAATTTACATTAACATGACGCGTAGCCTACACACTATTTTCACCGCAATCTATCCCCTGTTGTAGACTAATTTTACCCGCCCCAAAAATTGAAATTGTTCTTCTGTAGATCTGTGTTCGGAGGATCTTGCAGAACATTTTTGCTTCAGTCACTGCAGCTCTTACATAAGGATAATAAAGCTTTAGCAGCAGTAGAGGGATTGCAAACCCGAGCGACATCTGGGCTGATCTATTTTTAATGCTTGGACATCCCATTTTAACGTCTAACATTTGCGTTTAAAATCCCAACCATATGCCTAGGCCTGGGTAGTAGTGTATGTATAGACCTATTTTGTCAACGTGAACTGTCATTTTTACTTTCAAATAAGATTTTCTGGGGGCCGTTCACTGACAACGCTGAAACAACCATGAAATAACTTATCTTATACAGTAACACGCCTATTACAGTTACCTTATATATTATATTCTTGCACAAATATACATTATGCATTATGCTTAGGGTCATTTATAAAAATTCCCATTTGCCCATTGATTTGGCTGTTATGGCTAGAACAAGACATCTCAGTGACTTTGAAAGAGGGGTCTGAAGCATGCAAGTGTGTGTGTGTGTGTGTGTGTGTGTGTGTGTGTGTGTGTGTGTGTGTGTGTGTGTGTGTGTGTGTGTGTGTGTGTGTGTGTGTGTGTGTGTGTGTGTGTGTGTGTGTGTGTGTGTGTGTGTGTGTGTGTGTGTGTGTGTGTGTGTGTGTGTGTGTTTTCATTAAACGTTTTCCGTTTGGAGTAAATGGTTTATGGTGCAACAGAATGCAAAACGTTTTGCAACAGGATTGGCATAATGAATATATCCCTGATCTCAAACCAACTGAACACTTAAGGGAGATTACATTACATCCCTTTTCACTTGGTTGGTTTTGCACATATAAATGGACTCCCTAGAACAGGCATTTTGAGTGTATCCCAGAAAAAAAGAAGAAAAAAAAGATTGTTGATGGTAAGTGGATGCTTCATAATAACCTTCTGTGTACAACAACAACAACAACATTTGTAGCCCTCCAATAGAGTTCCAGTTATCTATGTGCATTGAAGCTGTTCTAGCGGCTCGTGGTGCCCTAACAACCTATTAAGACACTATGTGTTTCCTTTATTTTGGCATTTACCTGTATATTAAAGTGGTGAGCTCTATTCTTGAAGTGATGTGAGATGGGCTTAAAAGCCTGCTATTTTCATTCTCCAGTCTCAGTCTGTCTTGAGAAGTCTATTAATACTATGTCTGGGCTTTATGAGACCGCTGGACGACAGTGGTAGCCTAGAGTAGTTGGTCTGAGATTCGATATTCACCAGACATTCAGAACTTCAATAGTTAGCGAACAATTTGAGCTATATACCTCAGGTTATTTATGATGAGAAAAAAGTGTACAACATTGCACAGGTTTTATTATTTTCATAATCACACGGAAACGGTGGAGGCAGCCTGTAACACTGTCAATGTAACTAGTTAGGGACCGTCAACAAAGTGCATGATCACTATTTACAAATGTCAATACTTCTTCTACCAA
Source organism: Oncorhynchus gorbuscha (assembly GCF_021184085.1). Classification (NCBI taxonomy): domain Eukaryota; kingdom Metazoa; phylum Chordata; class Actinopteri; order Salmoniformes; family Salmonidae; genus Oncorhynchus; species Oncorhynchus gorbuscha. The sequence continues at coordinate 37,071,774 of NC_060186.1, forward strand.
TAACATACCAACCTCATTTCAACTGTTGATTATTCCTAACAAAGAGAGGCATGATGCACATGCCTTTGGATTTCTCATAAAATCATTCCCAGTTATAACTACCATTCAAAAGTATGGGGTCTCTTGGAAATGTCCTTGTTTTTGAAAGAAAAGCACATTTTTTGTTGACTAAAATAACATCAAATTGATCAGAAATACAGTGTAGACATTGTTAATGTTGTAAATGACTATTGTAGTTGGAAACAGCTGATTTTTAATGGAGTATCTGCATAGGCGTACAGAGGCCCATTATCAGCAACCATCACTCCTGTGTTCCAATGGCATATTGCGTTAGCTAATCTAAGTTTGCTAATCCAAGAAGGCCAGCATACCGAAGTCGCCTCTTCACTGTTGACGTTGAGACTGGTGTTTTGCGGGTACTATTTCATGAAGCTGCCAGTTGAGGACTTGTGAGGTGTCTGTTTCTCACACTAGACACTGTAATGTACTTGTCCTCTAGCTCAATTGTGCACCGGGGCCTCCCACTCCTCTTTCTATTCTGGTTAGAGCCAGTTTTCACAGTTCTGTGAAGGGAGTAGTACACAGCATTGTACGAGATCTTCAGTTTCCTGGCAATTTCTCGCATGGAATACACTTCATTTCTCAGAACAAGAATAGACTGAGGAGTTTCAGAAGAAAGTGCTTTGTTTCTGGACATTTTGAGCCTGGAATCAAACCTACAAATGTTGATGCTCCAGATACTCAACTAGTCTAAAGAAGGCCAGTTTTATTGCTTCTTTAATAATAACAACATTTTTCAGCTGTGCTAACATAATTGCAAAAGGATTTTCTAATGATCCATTAGCCTTTTAAAATGATAAACTTGGATTAGCTAACACAACGTGCCATTGGAACACAGGAGTGATGGTTGCTGATAATGGGCCTCTGTACGCCTATGTAGATATTCGATAAAAAATCTGCCGTTTCCAGCTACAATAGTAATTTAGTAATCCCGGCCTCCAGTCCGGAGCCTCCAGTGACATCCTTCAGTCCGGAGCCTCCAGCAACGTCCTTCAGTCCGGAGCCTCCAACGACGGCCTCCGGTCCGGGAGCCTCCAGCGTAGGCCTGCCGTCCGGGCCCTCAGCGAGGGTGTCCAGTCCGGGGCCCTCAGCGAGGGTCCCCAGCCCGGGGCCCGCAGTGAGGGTCCCCAGCCCGGGGGCTCGCAGCGAGGGTCCCCGCACCAGAGGTGCCACCAAAGTGGGGTGAGCCAGTGGTGGAGCGGGGTCTGCGTCCCGCACCTGAGCCGCCACCGCGGATAGATGCCCACCCAGACCCTCCCCTATAGGTTCAGGTTTTGCGGCCGGAGTCTGCACCTTTGGGGGGGGGGTACAGTGACCTTAGAGATCCTTTTTTTATTTTTTTTTTTTATTTTAAATATTTGTTTATTATTATTTTTGATATTTTTTATTTTACCCCTTTTTCTCCCCAATTTAGCTACTATCTTGTCTCATCGCTACAACTCCCGTACGGGCTCGGGAGAGGCAAAGGTTGAAAGTCATGCGTCCTCCGATACACAAACCAGCCAGACGTACTGCTTCTTAACATAGCGCGCATCCAACCCGTAAGCCAGCCGCACCAATGTGTCGGAGGCTACACCGTGCACCTGGCAACCTTGGTTAGCGCACACTGCGCCCGGCCCGCCACAGGAGTCGCTGGTGCACGATGAGACAAGGACATCCCTACCAACCAAGCCCTCCCTAACCCGGACGACGCTAGGCCAATTGTGCGTCGCCTCACGGACCTCCTGGTCGCGGCCGGTTACGACAGAGCCTGGGCGCGAACCCAGGGACTCTGATGGCACAGCTAGCGCTGCAGTACAGTACATGTTTGATTCCCACTGCGAAGCATGGAGGAGGAGGTGTGATGATGTGGGGATGCTTTGCTGGTGACACTGTCTGTGATTTATTTAGAATTCAAGGCACACTTAACCAGAATTTCACCACAGCATTCTGCAGCAATATGCCATTCCATCTGGTTTACGCTTAGTGGGACTATCCTTCGTCTTTCAACAGGACAATGACCCAACACACCTCCAGGCTGGGGAAGGGCTATTTGACCAAGAAGGAGAGTGATGGAGTGCTGCATTAGATGACCTGGCCTCCACAATCACCCGACCACAAACTAATTGAGATGGTTTGGGATGAGTTGGACCGTAGTAGCTCTATTACGAGGCGCCTCAGTCTTCATAGAAGGTAAGTAATGTAATGTACTGTGTTTTCAGTGAAGTTAAGGCTACTGTTTGTAATAATCCCCAAATGATTGAAACTGCTAAACCTCTCTACCTGTCCTCAATTGAGGGTCAACTGAGGGTATGAAATCAGCCTTCTTTCTGAAGTCAAAGAGGACCTCCTTTGCATTCTTCACACAGTGATTTGCAATGTTTCAACCTAATGTATTTTTTGTGTCTTTTGTGAATGGTGTATAACTATTTAATATAATTGCTTGCATTGCTTACTACATGTTATTTACCCATTTGTGATGCATCTTTATTTCTTACTTTATTCCATGTTCCCAGACACTATGCTGATAATCAATGTTACACTGGAAACCTGACTCAGTCATTCTTCCCCTCTGTCCTAACTTATCCCTTAAGTCTGTAGCTTGCCAGCACTAGCGCCTATTTCTGTCATTCTTCAATAACTGTTTTGATAAATCAGTATGTTCATTGGCATCAAATACGATTGATTTGGATCAATAGAAAGACAGAAAATAGATCTATTCCCGCCGGTGAAATGATGGCACACATTTATCAACACAACATTAGCCAACTTCTGGAGTCTACACAGAATAACTAATAGAAAAGCTGAAACACAAACCTTTTCATATTCAAACTACAGAAGGACTTGAAAGAGAAATATACCACTAGAAATTGCATTTAAATAATGATTTAAATTGAACAAAACACATTTAACAAACTACAGAATTCCAGCAGCACACTAAAAACACATCACAGAAACTCAATTGCAAATGAGAGTGGGTTATGGTTGTACACTCTTAGGAAAACGGGTGTTAAGTAGAACATTTTAAAACTACCCAAGGACAATTAGTTGTATGCACAGAGCATCATGGGTAATGTTGAGATGACCAGTTGAACTTATTCCTGCCTCCCGTCACATCATTATTGAATTGTTATAAAGATGTAGTTATGAAACCCACAAGACATAACACATCAAATTATAATTAAAAACAGGTTGATATTTTTTCGTTGAAAACAGGAAAATAAATACTGGTCTGGGGTTGGGTGTGTGAAGGGAGGTGGTTGCAACAAGGTCACAGGTCAATACATTAAACAATTACTCAATCAAATACATTTTATAAAGCCTTTTTTACATCAGCAGTTGTCACAAAGTGATATACAGAAACCCAGCCTAAAACCCCAAAGAGCGAGCAATGCAGATGAAGAAGCACAGTAGCTAGGAAAAACTCCTTTGAAAGGAATCTAAAGTGTAGCTAGGCTCCGAGGGGTGGCCAATGCTCTTCTAGCTGTGCCGGGTGGACATTTTAAGAGTTCTGTTATGCAGGTGAATGAGGACCCAAAAGCAACTTGGCGAAAACAGAGTCTTTAATCCAGTAAAGTAAATCTACAATCATAAAGCTTAATTCCACTCGTAATGACGAGAACAGACTGGAGACTCGATCATGAACTGCAGGTTGCCTCGGGAAGGCACTTGAACGTAGCAGACTCAGACACCTGCTCACCACGCAGCATCTGAGGGAAACACGACACGACAGGGCAAGACACAGCACGGTGAACAATAGACAAGGATCCGACAGGGCAGGAACGGAAAACAAGGGGAGAAATAGGGACTCTAATCAGGGAAAAAGATAGGGAACAGGTGTGGGAAGACTAAATGATTGATTAGGGGAATAGGAACAGCTGGGAGCAGGAACGGAACGATAGAGAGAAGAGAGAGAGGAAGGGAGAGAGAAAAAGGGGAACGAACCTAAAAAGACCAGCAGGGGGAAAACGAACAGAAGGAAAAGCAAAATGACAAGACAATCTAAGACAAAACATGACAGTACCCCCCCACTCACCGAGCGCCTCCTGGCGCTCTCGAGGAGGAACACTGGCGGCAACGGAGGAAATCATAGATCAAACGGTCCAGCACGTCCCGAGAAAGAACCCAACTCCTCCCCTCAGGACCGTAACGAAAAAAACGATAAAAAGGGAAACTAGGGTACTACTCTAAAAAAAAAAATGAGACACGGGTAGAGAACTGAAAGCTTTAGAGCAAACAGGACCAAACAGGCCAGGAGAGTAACAACTAGGGACAGACTGAGACACAGCAAGGGCAGGAACAAGAACAGGAGAGATGCGATGGCAGGGAACAGACTGAGACCCAGCAAGACCAGGAGCAGAAGCAGAAAAAAATTACCAGACTTCTTCTGCGCGCAGTCCGAACACGCAGCCACGAAACGGCGCGTGTCACGCTCCTGAGTAGGCCACCAAAACCGCTGGCGAATAGAAGCAAGCGTACCCCGAACGCCGGGATGGCCAGCTAACTTGGCAGAGTGAGCCCACTGAAGAACAGCCAGACGAGTAGAAACAGGAACGAAAAGAAGGTTACTAGGGCAAGCGCGGCGACGCAGTGTGCGTGAGTGCTTGCTTAACCTGTCTCTCAATTCCCCAGACAGTCAACCCGACAACACGCCCAACAGGAAGGATCCCTCGGGATCGGTAGAAGCCACAGAAGAACTAAAGAGACGGGATAAAGCATGAGGCTTGGTGTTCTTAGTACCCGGGCAATAAGAAATAACGAATTCGAAACGAGCGAAAAACAACGCCCAACGAGCATGACGCGCATTCAGTCGTTTGGCAGAACGGATGTACTCAAGGTTCTCTTGGTCAGTCCAAACGACAAAAGGAACGGTCGCCCCCTCCAACCACTGTCGCCATTTGCCTAGGGCTAAACGGATGGCGAGCAGTTCGCGGTTAGCCACATCATAGTTACGTTCCGACGGTGACAGGCGATGAGAAAAATACGCACAAGGGTGGACCCCATCGTCAGTATCGGAGCGCTGGGACAGAATGGCTCCCACGCCCACCCCGACGCGTCAACCTCAACAATAAACGGTTTAGTGACGTCAGGTGCAACAAGGATAGGAGCGGATGCAAAACGCTTCTTGAAGAGATCAGGACAACAATCATACGACCGGTGAGGAGGAAGGGAGTTGGTTCTGGACCGACTGAAGACCGTGCGCAGACCATGATACTCCTCCGGCACTCCTGTCAAATCACCAGGTTCCTCCTGAGAAGACGGGACAGAACAAACAGGAGAAATAGCAGACATTAAACACTTCACATGACAAGAAACGTTCCAGGAAAGGATAGAATTACTAGACCAATCAAAAGAAGGATTATGACACACTAGCCAGGGATGACCCAAAACAACAGGTGTAAAAGGTGAACAAAAAATCAAAAAAGAAATGGTCTCACGATGGTTACCAGATACAGTGAGGGTTAAAGGTAGTGTTTCATATAATATACTGGGGAGAGGACTACCATCCAAGGCAAACATGACCGTGGGCTCCCCTAACTGTCTGAGAGGAATGTCATGTTCCCGAGCCCAGGCTTCGTCCATAAAACAGCCCTCCGCCCCAGAGTCTATTAATGCACTGCAGGAAGCTGCCGATCCGGTCCAGCGTAGATGGACCGGTAAGGTAGTACAGGTACATGACGGAGAGGACCGTCTAGTAGCGCTTATCAGTCGCCCTCCGCTTACTGATGAGCTCTGGCCTTTAACTGGACATGAAATGACAAAATGACCAGCGGAACCGCAATAGAGACAGAGGCGGTTGGTGATTCTCCGTTCCCTCTCCTTAGTCGAGATGCGAATACCCCCCAGCTGCATGGGCTCAACACCTGAGTCAGTGGGGAAAGATGGTAGTGTAGGGGAGAGGGGGGACACAGTTAACGCGAGCTCTCTTCTATGAGCTCGGTGACGAAGATCTACCCGTCGTTCAATGCGAATAGCGAGTTCAATCAAAGAATCCACGCTGGATGGAACCTCCCGAGAGAGAATCTCATCCTTAACCTTAGCGTGGAGTCCCTCCAGAAAACGAGCGAGCAACGCCTGCTCGTTCCAGTTACTGGAGGCAGCAAGAGTGCGAAACTCTATAGAGTAATCCGTTATGGATCGATTACCTTGACATAGGGAAGACAGGGACCAGGAAGCTTCTTTCCCAAAAACTGAACGATCAAAAACCCTTATCATCTCCTCTTTAAAGTTCAGATAATTGTTAGTACACTCAGCGCTTGCCTCCCAGATAGCTGTGCCCCACTGCCGAGCCCGACCAGTAAGGAGTGATATGACGTAGGCAATCCGAGCTCTCTCTCTTGAGTATGTGTTGGGTTGGAGAGAGAACACTATATCACACTGGGTGAGAAAGGAGCGGCACTCAGTGGGCTGCCCAGAATAACATGGTGGGTTATTAACCCTAGGTTCCGGAGGCTCGGAAGACCCGGAAGTAGCTGGTGGCACGAGACGAAGACTCTGATACTGTCCTGAGAGGTCGGAGACCTGAGCGGCCAGGGTCTCAACGGCATGCCGAGCAGCAGACAATTCCTGCTCGTGTCTGCCGAGCATCACTCCCTGGAACTCGAGAGTAGAGTAGAGAGAATCCATAGTCGCTGGGTCCATTCTTGGTCGGATCCTTCTGTTATGCTGGTGAATGAGGACCCAAAAGCAACTTGGCGAAAACAGAGTCTTTAATCCAGTAAAGTAAATCTACAATCATAAAGCTTAATTCCACTCGTAATGACGAGAACAGACTGGAGACTCGATCATGAACTGCAGGTTGCCTCGGGAAGGCACTTGAACGTAGCAGACTCAGACACCTGCTCACCACGCAGCATCTGAGGGAAACACGACAGGGCAAGACACAGCACGGTGAACAATAGACAAGGATCCGACAGGGCAGGAACAGGAAAACAAGGGGAGAAATAGGGACTCTAATCAGGGAAAAGATAGGGAACAGGTGTGGGAAGACTAAATGATTGATTAGGGGAATAGGAACAGCTGGGAGCAGGAACGGAACGATAGAGAGAAGAGAGAGAGGAAGGGAGAGAGAAAAAGGGAACAAACCTAAAAAGACCAGCAGGGGGAAAACGAACAGAAGGAAAAGCAAAATGACAAGACAATCTAAGACAAAACATGACAAGTTCATGGTTATTAAGGTCAGATCATTATTCAACACGTTCAAACATTCATAGATGACCAGCAGGGTCGAATAGTAGCCACAGAGGTTATAGACCCTACAACAGTTCAATATCTCAGGAGTAGATGTCAATTGACTTTCAAATCGGAGCAGTCAGAGGTTGAGACAGCAAGTCTGAGAGAGAGAGAAATAGAGAGAGGGTTGAATCAGCAGGTCCTGGAGGTAGCAGGTTCCATAGAAACAAGCAGAACAGGGGCAGGGGCAGCCAGGAGTCATCAGGCCAGGTAGTCCTGAGGCATGGTCCTAGGGCTCAGGTCCTCTGGGAGGGGAGACATAAATAGAAACAGAGAGATAGAGGGGGATCAGCAGGAGCATGCCTAAGATCACGAAGTACACAAGATAGGACAGACTGACCCTTGCCCTCCGGCACATAGGCTACTGCAGCATAGATACTGGGGACTGAGACGGGCGGTTGGGCGACACTGTGGCCTCGTCCAAAATTACTACCGTGAGACAAGGCCGAGTATAGCCCAGGAAGATCTCCCCCACCACACTAGCCTTAGGGGGGGTCGTAACACTGGAGGAAGATTATGTCAGTGACTCAACCCACCCAAGGGAGTTGAGTGTAGTAAACAAAGCCTTGCATGACATGATGCACTCTCACAGGGACAGCATGGAAGAGCCTGAACAAGCCGTAATAGAGGATGAGAATTCCAGGACATCGTGGGGAGCCGGCCAGGCAGAGACAGCATGGGTGGTTCCTCTCACCAGTGACTTGCCATTCACCTTCGCACCCCTGAGCCAGACTAGACTCAATCAGAGACCTACTGAAGAGATGAGTCTTCAGTAAAGACTTAAAGGTTGAGACCAAGTCTGCTTCTCTCACATGGATTGGCAGACCCTTCCCTAAAAGTGACCCTCTATAGGAGAAAGCCTCCAGAAGTTTCCTTCAAAATAATAGAGACAATAAGGAGGCCTGAGTCTTGTGACCGTAGTGTACGTGTAGTGTACATGTACGCATGGCAGGACCAAATCAGGGCGATAAGAGAAACGAGAAAGTCAATGCAATGATTTCTAGGTTAACAGTAAAACCTTGAAATAAGCACTGGCTTTAACAGGAAGCCAGAGGCTAGCACTGGAGTAATGTCTTTTTTTAATGAAATGGGAGACTGGGGGAAGAGTGGAGGGTAACCTACAGTGAGGGGGAAAAAGTATTTGATCCCCTGCTGATTGTGTATGTTTGCCCACTGACAAAGAAATGATCCGTCTAAATTTTAATAGTAGATTTATTTGAACAGTGAGAGACCAGAAAAGGCATGTCAAAAATGTTATGAATTAATTTGCATTTTAATGAGGGAAATAAGTATTTGACCCCCTCTCAATCAGAAAGATTTCTGGCTCCCTGGTGTCTTTTATACAGGTAACGTGCTGAGATTAGGAGCACACTCTTAAAAGGAGTGCTCCTAATCTCAGTTTGTTACCTGTATAAAAGACACCTGTCCACAGAAGCAATCAATCAATCAGATTCCAAACTCTCCACCATGGCCAAGAACAAAGAGCTCTCGAAGGATGTCAGGGACAGGATTGTAGACCTACACACGGCTGGAATGGGCTACAAGACCATCGCCAAGCAGCTTGGTGAGAAGGTGACAACAGTTGGTGCGATTATTTGCAAATGGAAGAAACACAAAAGAACTGTCAATCTCCCTCGGCCTGGGGCTCCATGCAAGATCTCACCTCGTGGAGTTGCAATGATCATGCGAACGGTGAGGAATCAGCCCATAACTACACGGGAGGATCTTGTCAATGATCTCAAGGCAGCTGGGACCATAGTCACCAAGAAAACAATTGGTAACACACTACACTGTGAAGGACTGAAATCCTGCAGCGCCCTCAAGGTCCCCCTGCTCAAGAAAGCACATATACAGTACATGCCCGTCTAAAGTTTGCCAATGAACATCTGAATGATTCAGAGGACAACTGGGTGAAAGTGTTGTGGTCAGATGAGACCAAAATGGAGCTCTTTGGCATCAACTTAACTCACCATGTCTGGAGGAGGAGGAATGCTGCCTATGACCGCAAGAACACCATCGCTACCGTCAAACATGGAGGTGGAAACATTATGCATTGGGGGTGTTTCTCTGCTAAGGGGACAGGACAACTTCACCGCATCAAAGGGACGATGGACGGGGCCATGTACCGTCAAATCTTGGGTGAGAACCTCCTTCCCTCAGCCAGGACATTGAAAATGGGTCGTGGATGGGTATTCCAGCATGATAATGACCCAAAACACACGGCCAAGGCAACAAAGGAGTGGCTCAAGAAGAAGCACATTAAGGTCCTGGAGTGGCCTAGCCAGTCTCCAGACCTTAATCCCATAGAAAATCTGTGGAGGGAGCTGAAGGTTCGAGTTGCCAAACGTCAGCCTCGAAACCTTAATGACTTGGAGAAGATCTTCAAAGAGGAGTGGGACAAAATCCTTCCTGAGATGTGTGCAAAACCTGGTGGCCAACCGCAAGAAACATCTGACCTCTGTGATTGCCAACACGGGTTTTTGCCACCAAGTACTAAGTCATGTTTTGCAGAGAGGTCAAATACTTATTTCCCTCATTCAAATGGAAATCAATTTATAACATTTTTGACATGTGTTTTTCTGGATTTTTTTGTTGTTATTCTGTCTCTCACTGTTCAAATAAACCTACCATTAAAATAATAGACTGATCAATTCTTTGTCAGTGGGCAAACGTACAAAATCAGCAGGGGATCAAATACGTTTTTCCCTCACTGCAAGTGTTGTCTGAAGAGATGCTTTGTGAGTCTGCTTTTAAATGTGCAAGTAGCGTGATGGATGTTCCAGGAGTTTCAGAAGTGCAGTTGTGCTGAAGGCACTGAAGACGAGATCAACACTGTCCAGGAGTCTGGTGTTGCAGGAGATAAGGAAAACGGAGTCAGATGAGTACACTCTTGGAAAAAATGGTTCCATTAGGGTTCTTCGGCTATCCCCAATTGGAGAAGCCTTTTTGATTCCAGGTATAACTATTTCGGGTTCCATGTAGAACCCTCTGTGGAAAGGGTTCAACATGGAACCCAAAAGGCTTCTACCTGGAACCAAAAGGGTTCTATCTGGAACCAAAAAGGGTTCTTTAAAGGGTTATCCTACGGGGACAACCGAAGAACCATTATTGGTTCTAGATAGCACCTTTTCTTCTAAGAGTATGTGACAGGGGATTTAGATGTGCAGCATGTCAGAGAGGTAAGAAAGCCAGGACATGGAGAGATTTGTAGGTGAACAGTGGAGTCAGTGGAGAGCGGATGCAATGTTTTCCCAGGTTTTGGTGCGGATGTAAGGAAGTTTCGGTTTCCAGTGGTTGAAGAGCTATTGATATTTTAAAGTTTCAAATATTTATATAAAATCGTGGAAGTGCTTTGCTTTATGTGGAAACCAAATGGTGTGCAATGTGTGTTCCTATCCTGTGAACAATACAGCATTGGTTTGAGATGCCTAGGTCATGTGATCAAGGACACAGCACCATCTCGGCTGCTTCTCTAGTTGTAAATTACATATACTGAACAAAAATATATACGCCACATGCAACAATTTGACTGAGTTACAGTTTATATAAGGGAATCAGTCAATTGAAATAAATGAATTAGGCCCTAATCTATGAATTGCAGATGACTGTGCAGGGTCCGCCCTCCCAGGCCCACCTTGGCTGGGGAGCTAGGCCCAGCCAATCAGAATGAGCTTTTCTCCACAAAATCACTGTACTACATCCAGAAATACTCCTCTGTTTCATCAGCTGCCTGGGTGGCCCGTCTCAGGCAGTCTCCAGCAGGTGAAGAAGCCAGATGTGGAGGTCCTGGGCTGGCGTGGTTACACGTGGTCTGCAGTTGTGAGGCCGGTTGGACGTACTGCCAAATTCTCTAAAACGGCTTAATGGAAGAGAAATGAACATTAAATTCCACCTCAAAACGTACTTACTTCCAAGTTGCAAGTAAACATTTCACTGTAAGGTCTACGCGTCCTTGGCATTGTGTTGTGTGACAAAACTGCATATTTTAGAGTGTCATTTTTAGGTGCACCAGTGTAATGACAATGCTGTTTAATCAGCTTCTTGGTATGCCACACCTTTCAGGTGGATGGGTTATCTTGGCAAAGGAGAAATGCTCACTAACAGTGATGTAAACAAATTTGTGCACAAAACAAGTTTTTTTGTGCATATGGAACATTTAAGGGATCTTTTATTTCAACTCATGAAACATGGGACCAAACACTTACATGTTGAGTTTATATGTTTGTTTTAATATTGTTAATGCACTAAACAGGAAACAGCACTGCGCTGCACTTCATATTGATCCGTCGAAAGCATTCAATACAGTTGATCACGCACTCCTGCTACGGATGCTAGCGGAAATTGGTTTAGACCAAGCGGCCTCCTCACATTGCTTGAACGGTTCTTCTCAGAGCGCCATTGGAAATGAGACCCTGGTCTCAATGGTGTTAAAGGTTAATACATACATTTAATCAATTCAACAATGTATTCTCACAAAATGTATGATTTATAAAATGTCATGTTTATTAACGTTACATAGATGTTCCGTAGGCAATTACACATTTTTCACAAGAGTTTGGGGACGACAATCAATGGTTAGCAAAAACCACAAAAGTGGTCCGAATCTCTAAAGACAATCACTGGACAAACCACACACCCTCTAACATGTGCACAAACCTGCAATGAAAAGTACTAAGCAAAAACAAATGGGACTCTGTGTATGCAATATTGATTCCCATTCCAGTGTACATTGAAAAATGGGCATGCATTGTCATTTCACTTGTTTTGTCTTCATAAAGTGCCACCTTTTTACTGTCAGACATGCTAAAAAGTAACACATGGTCACCTCAACATTGAATAATATAATAACTAGGAAGGAGTTGTTGTGACCTCCGAAAAGGGAGAGACCTTGTAACAAGAGCCCATGTTTAGCACATGCTCTGCTGAGTCTGCATCCCAAATAACACGTATATAGTGCAATACATTTGTCCAGAGCCCTAAGGGCCATGTCAAAAGTAGTGCACTAATATAGGTAATAGGGAGGCAACCACTGGCTGGACAACCTCAGCAGCTTCATACAATACAGGTGGCAGGAGTATTCAAGTTACCATACAACCTGCATCCCAAACAGCACCCAATTTCCTTCATAGTGCACTACTTTTGACGAGGGCTCTGGTCGAAAGTAGTGCATAATAACGGGAACAGGGTGCCATTTGGGACAAAACCAACATGACAGGTTGGCTTACATGGTCCAGCAGGTGCTGGCAGATGCAACTACCTTGCAACCTTTTTTGGAAGACCAAACCGTGGAGGCACGCCAGAATAGCTGTAAAATTTGGGTCAGCTTGACATTTCTTTCCCTCCCCACCATATGCCCAGGCTGCTCCATGCTCGCTGTTTGCAAATGGTCTTTCATAATGTACAAAATAGATCTTTCTGGACACACACACATATATTTATTTGGACAGTGAAGAAAAACATTTAATTTGGCTCTTCACTCCAGCAATGTGGACTTGAAATCAACTATTTTGGATTGGAAATTAAATGTTTCATACTATGCGACAGTACAGAATGTCAACTTTTATTGCATTTTTTATTCAATATTTCTTTAACTAGGCGAATCAGTTAAGACAAATTTTTATTTACAGTGACAGCCTACCCCTTATGACGCTGGGCCAATTGTCCTCCGCCCTATGGGACTCCCAATCGGCCGGTTGAGATACAGCCTGGAATCAAACCAGTGTCTGTAGTGACGCCTCTAGCACTGAGATGCAGTGCCTTAGACCCCTGCGCCACTCGGGCGGTCTATTTTAGGCTTTTTTTTCACCGTTTAGAAATTAAAGCACATTATGTATCTAGTCCCCCTATTGTAAGGTGTCATAAGTATTTAGACAAATTCACTTAGTGTATTAAATGTAGTCAAAAAGTGTAGTATTTGGGCCCATATTCCCAGCACGCACGGACAACACCAAGCTTGGGACTACCCATTGGTTAGATGCAATTGCAGTTTGTTTTGGTTGTTTCAGATTATGTTGTGCCCAATAGAAATGGTAAATAATGTATTGCGTAATTGTATAGTCACTTTTATTGGAAGTAAGACTAGAATGTGTCTGCACACGTCTACATGAATGTGTGATTACGGATAATCATGGCTAATGATGAGTGGGAAAGTTAGATGCATAAATATCATACCCAAAAGAAAACCCTAACCTCCACTGTTATTGGTAATGGTGAAAGGCTAGAATGTTTTGGGGGTATGATCTTTCATCATTATTAACAATTCAGTCATGATTATTCGTACTCATGGTAGCATCAACATTAATGTAGAAGTGTTCAGAAACATATTCTTATTTACAATAGAAAGTGACCACAAAATGACAACACATTATTTACCATTCATTTCTATTGGGCACAAAATGATCAGAAACAACCAAAATTATTTGCAAAGTCAGAAGCTTGATGGAGACACTGCTAGGACTATGAGACTAAATACTAAACTTTTGACTAAATGGAACACTATTAGTGATTTTGTCCAAATACTTTCCAAAAAGTACATTCATTTCTAAAAGGTGAACCCCCCCCCACAAAAAAAGGAAAGTCTGTACCGTTGTCCCATAAAACATTTGATCTCAAATCCAAAATGCTAGGGCACAGAGCAAAATTACAAGTTTTAGCATCACTGTCCAAATATATATGTACGGGAGTGTACATACACATACATCCTATATTGTCATGTTGGACAGACAGTTAATGTTGATGTTAAAGTGAAGCGAATACTTTTCTACAGCAGAAACTGCACATCAGGAAGGCCGGGACAAACACAAACTCAGGAATGGCGATATTATTTACTTTAATTTAGCTTTTATTCATACCAAAACTCTGAGTCATGGTGAAAAAGAAAATTATTTAAATTTCCCACATACTGACAGCTCCTTGGTAACGACAGGCGTTCATTACTAGAATCATTTCGAGTGGAACAATAAGGAATGAAGTGTAAAATATTTTTGGGGTCTTTCTCTTTTTTTTTTCTTGGCGAGGAAGGACAGGGAGCATCTCAGTTCTCTCCTTCCTCTCCAGTCTCTGGCTCATCTGCTGCATTATCAGACGTCCATAGCTGAAACACACAAGACAAAAACATTAACAATGCACTGACCATAAGCATTTCAGAAGTCACCATCTAAAAATTAGGTGACTTTGTAGGTCACTTTGGATAAAAGTGAAGCTAAATGGTATATTATACATGTGCTCCACTTAGGTCAAATCATTTCAAACCCCTATAATCATAGCTAATCATTCACATATTGCACTGCTTGAGATTAAAACACTAAACTAAGACGCACATACACTAGAGGGGGTTGCAGTCAGTGCCTGTGTTGGTGAATGGATGTAGGTGGGATGTGTCCAATCATGTCACTCGGTGGAGGGTGGGCAGATGTGGTGCAGCAGTGACCAATCTCGTGGCTCTGTGGAGGGAGGCAGGAGGGTACTTACTGTGAGGTTGTCTCTCAGCAGCTGCATGATGAGGGTGCTGTCTTTGTACGAGTCTTCGCTCAGCGTGTCGAGCTCAGCGATGGCGTCATCAAAGGCCTACGAGCACACACACAAATAATAAAATGGTTGATATACGCATATGAACAAGGAGATGAAAGGTAGAGAGAGAGAGGGCATATAATACATCTCTGTCCCTGTATAGTGCGCACCACATAATGGCACCCTATTCCCTATATAGTGCACTTCTTTTGACCATATGGGTCCCGGTCAAACCATATGGGTCCCGGTCAAAATAAAGCACTATATAGGGTATAGGGTGCAGAGTGGGATGCCGCCAGTGTGGGCTTCTGTGTTGTGTCATTTTCCCGACCTGTTTGGCCAGTGAGCAGGCCTTCTCTGGGGAGTTGAGGATCTCGTAGAAGAAGACAGAGAAGTTGAGGGCCAGGCCCAGGCGGATGGGGTGAGTGGGCTGCATCTCCTTCTTGCTGATGTCAAACGCCTCCTGGTAGGAGTCTTGAGAGTTGGATATCGTCTCTGTGGAGAGGAGGGGGGTAAGAAGGAATAATTAAGATAAAGAATGTTCTTAGAGTCGGAGCTCTATGTCCCAAATGGCACCCTACTCCTTATATAGTGTACTACATTTCAGGCCCATAGACTCAAAAGTAGTACACTTCATAGGGATAAAGGCGCTATTTGGGACAAACCAATGGTTTCATTTCCCAACCTTTGTAAAAATGTGACTTTGGTCAGGAAGTCATGTGTCTCTAGGAATCCATCACTGCTCCAGATGGCGTCACTTTCCTTTCCCTGCTCTGGCCTGGCCACTGTTCTGACAATTGTTAGCCTATCTGAAAGTGTTTGAGAGCTATGCTATATGAGATAATGGGCTTATAAATATACTTTGTTGAGCACCGAAGCTACAAATAGTGCCCTGGCATTAAGAATAACAAAGTACCGGGGGCTCTAAGGCACTGCATTGCATGCAGTAGTGCTAGAGGTGTTACTATGGTCCCGGGTTCATATCCCGAGCTGTGCTTACTACAACCAGCCGTGGTCGGGAGTCCCATAGGACGGCGCGCAATTGGCCCAGCATCGTCCGGGTTAGGGGAGGGTTTGGCCGGTGGGGCTTTACTTGGCTCATCGCGCTCTAGCGACTCCTTGTGGAGGGGCCGGGCGCCTGCGGGCTGACCCCGGACACCAGTTGAAAGGTGTTTCCGCCGACACATTGGTGCAGCTGGCTTCCGGGTAAAGCTGGCGGGTGTTAAGAGCGTTTAACCAGGTCATGTTTCGGAGGACGCATGATTCAACCTTCGCCTCTCCCGAGCCCGTTGGGGAGTTGCAGCGATGAGACAAGATAGCAAAAAATTGGGGAGAAAAAGGGGGTAAAATAGAAAAATATATATATAAAATAATAATTAAAAAGTACCAAATAATCCCCTGATATAATCCATGTGGACCTAATTGCAGAGTCCCTGAAGTGGCTGCCAAAATAAGCCAGCAAGCGTTATGCTACTAACTGATTAGACCTAGGCCAACATTTCAACTGTTCATTTGTAGCTGGTGCCAGACATCCTCCCTTCCCCGTTTCAACCCCCTCCATCTTCAATTGGGGCAGAGAGGGAGGGAAGAGACCCCCAGGGAGGGAACATTCATATACCCATCTCCACGTTCAGAGCCCAAACTAACTCCGCCTGCAATAAATCAACAAACTTGAATCCCCTGAAGCTAGAGGTCTGGATGGCACTCAAACACACAGAATGTATTTAGATATATTGTTTTCCAGAGGGTGATGCTTGAGTAAACGCTTGTTAAATACCTTCAAGGTCTATAATGATTTGAGGGGAAACAGGAAAACAAAAACAGATGTCCTATCAACACATACTGTCTGACAACAAAACAATATCAACAAACAAAAGAGAACTGATGAGCATCCCAAATGGCACCCGGTTCATTTCCCATCTAGTACACTATGGTTGACCAGGGTCCAGGGCTTTGGTCAAAATTAGTGCACGAAAGAGGATAGTGTTACATTTGGGACGCAGAGCTGCTGTCCTCCCTAGTATACTGTCTGCTCTACAACATAAGCATCATTTCATTTCATGGTCAGACTACAACCTCATAAGTATAATCCTGTAATCCTTTCTACTACAATGCAG